>NC_143552.1:82605000-82909000 GCF_054136105.1 Typopeltis vanoorti
AAACTGTGGCGAGGGATGATGGACCAAAATGGACCAAGTGTAGTGTGCGCATAAGCATTACTTTCGGAATTCCCTTTGTATTACTCGTTGGACGTTATTCTGCTGTGCTTATGGAACATTAGAAGCGATTTAAAGACCTCCATACATGTCAGTATATTCATAGATTGTATGTTCTAAAATTAGCAACTACTTCACGTAAAGTAATACAGATACAAATAAATAGTTCTGAGGAAACTGAAAAAAATGTTTTTCCCTTCACTTTTTTCTTAGTAAGTTTCATTGTGGGTTTTAACAGTGCACACTTCGTTTTCTTTCATGTATCACTTAATCCATTTCACAATTAGATTGGTTATAAGGCACGTACTGTGTGATAGTTGATGCAATGTGAATCTTGTTGAGTAGCGCAGAGTAGCCTCCCATAATAATTCTGTGATTCCATGAAGGTGTCATCTAATAATAATAATAATAATAATAATAATAATAATAATAATAATAATAATAATAATTTGCCCGTAGAGCCTGTAATTAGAAACTGAACGGTCATCACTATCTCGAACTCTCTCTGCGTACTGCTTTCTGCCAGACAGGTGAAGTGGCAGCATCACATTCATTTATGGTAAATAGCAGGAGGATTGGAATCTCAGTGACTTAGATTCGAATCTTGTCAAGGACGCAAAGAACCTTTATGAGAAGTTTTCATCATAGAGTGAGTTAGCCGGACTCATACGGAGGTTAAAGGGTTTTTCGTCCAAAAACTTGGGGTTTTGGACAGAAACAAATCGGAAAAAACAACAAACATAATGCACTACCCTCATAGCCGTAGTTGCCTCTACCGTAATTCCAAACAACTAAATTAGTTTGTCCGCTTTGTAGAGCGTTTAGCGTATCTGTTCAACAACCAACAAGTTGAATTCCGCGTGGGCATGTGTTTGTGAATTTTTTTTTTTTTTTTAGGTGGGAGATGAATTTCATCGCTTGGTACGATAACCACAGTTCCGTTTTCTGGAAGTTGGAAGCCTCATGTGGCGTGAAAAAAGTTTCATGCTTGGTCTCTAGACCGAGATGTTAACATCTCCAAATAATCCACCAGTATGTAAATATTGGTGGTTTATTGTAAAGAGAAGTTTTTTTCCTTTTTTTTTTTAAGTGAAAGTATATATAATAGCTTTTCAGGAATCATGCGGCAATTAAGGATTTCAGCTCATGTCATTTAATGTTCTTTCTTGCTAGCTATTGTCCCTGCTGTGTTTCCTCGTGTTTTCATTCCTATGTTATTCTATGATGGATAATGTTGTGATCCTGTATGGACGCATCTGTTAGTATGTGTTTTCCTACACACCAAGAACTTTAGGCTGCAATCTGATTTTTAACAATCGTGTTTGTTTGTTTACTGAAGCCTAGTATTACATTCTCATCAAATGTGTTGAGAATGTAATATTAGACTTCAGATCTGTTGAAGGTTACTTAAAGTGTAAATCAATCAAATGAGGCCATGAGATGTCAGTGTGGTAGAAAGAATATTATTATTATTATCCCGCAGTAGCAGGAAATATTAGTGTGTAAATATGTTCGAGGATATTTGTTATATGTTTGTGGTGGGGGGATAAGGGGGAAGACCGGAATTATCGGAGGAAAACCAAAAACCATACCCCGAGATCGACTAACTCACTGTTAGAGATTTAAAGCAAAAAATCAATTTCGAGTGAGTCATATGCTATTTCCCTATGTTCTGACAAAACTGATATATAATACGATATAATCTGGTTTCCTAAAATTAAATAAAGGCACCGAAACACACACACAAATGCGCTTAATATAATAACAATTAAGATAAACTAAAATAACACAAACAACAAAAACTAATCAGCTCAGTTTGTATCTCAGTTGATATCCAGTGAATTAAGGAGGTAACAAATGCTCCTTTAGATGTAAAGAGCTAGATTCGAATGTTGTCTAAGAAGTGAAAAATCTTTAGTATGGGTTTTCAAATTAAGTTGAGTTGGCCGCTCTAATCCGGAGGCAGGAGAATTTTTTCTTCTGGATAGTCGGGTTTTTCATTCCCCAAAACAGACAGACTGGCTACGAATGTGTGCAATGAGAGATAAAACTGGATATACTGATAGAATTAACTGTCTTGTAGAGCGTTAGTGAGATTTCTAAGAGATGGCTGAAATTTTAACTGCCAAGCTGCAGTTCTACTGAACCAGTAGGGTCTGAGTCTAGGATGCTTATATTTATTAATATCCATATTACTTTATGTGAAAAAATACTAGAAAGTTCGCTAACAATTCCAATACAAAAATCAAAACACGCGCAGAAACATCAAGTTTTCCTATAATTTTAACAATTGCCTGGCAATACTAATTTTTAGAATAAAGATTATTTATACTTATAGTTCCTCTGAGTAATGAAGATAGAATGATTGCTAATTATAAATCACAAGTATTTAAATTGTCTTTATTTATTTGTTGTTGCTTGAATAAAAACTCTTGATGTTTTAAGCAAGCAACTGCTTTACACTAAAATGGATGTAAATATCGATGAAATTTTATTTTATTTTTTTATTATTTTGTAATCAGTCGGGAAATCATGTTAACTTGAGATAGTTTTCTCTGATTCGAATTTTATGGAGGGATCATGTTCATCTCAGTGGGATTCATTCGACACCTGGAGAAAACTGTTTAATCCTATATGCAGATGCCTCTCTAACAGGATTCGTCTTCAATTTACACCCAAAGTTAGAAGAAGAATAAAACTAAATAGATTCATGTCGTTACAGTACAAAATGATAAAACTTATCTTTTGGGAACAAAGAGACAATATCGACTTTAAATACACTGCAATGTCAGAACACAAAATACTGACAGCAAAACGCTTATGTCACTATGCAGCTTTTCTAAAACATTATTTCGATGCCAACTACAGGACAGTCAGAAATACTTACCGTATAACAAGACCTCAGACAACTCATTATGTCACATAAAAATACAAATCACTATGGAAAGGCCCCGCGAAGCTTTTACATCCCAGACATGTTAAACAAAGTACCTTTTGAATATAGGAACCTTACAGACTACAATAGCCTGAAAAGAGCTCTAAGGACATACTATGAACAAGAAACACGCACCCTACACACTTAAAAACTTAATGAAACACAATACATTAGTTCAGGCTTCCAGTTCAGCGACGCATCAATACATTCCAAATTATCGTGTGTGTTATTATTGTTATTATTATTAATTATTATTATTATTATTATTATTATTATTATGCGAATCTCATCCGTGGGAGGTTGTAAAGCTAGAGTACATTTATAATACTGCAGGGTCTGCTAAGGAACAGATAATCTGGAAATCCAAGTCATCATCATCATCATCATGCGTATCAAGGAATTAGGCCTAGCATGGCCTGTTCCGGCCTTAGAAGTCATCGTTGAATCGTTTAAGAGGACGTCCTGGTTTTCTTTTTTCTAATGGCTTGTACTTTAAGGCTTGTTTTGGTAATCTTTCTGTTTTCAATCCAAGTCATGGTGCTATTTCTTTTTTCTCTCAAGCCTGCATTAACAAGGGTGCTGGTGTAACTTTTGCAGCCGAAAATCGTTTATTACCTAAAAACTTTCACAGAAATACCAAGCTATTTACTGTACCAACTAAATAAATGATAAAGCCAAACGTGGTTTATCATTTTCACTAGATTTTCTTTATAATGTTTAAAACTGTGAGAGGTCGCCTCTTGGTTCATGAATATACCTTTCTAACTTTCATCGGAATTATTAACGATTTCTTATTGGAATTTATCAACTGGTTTCGTATTAACATTTGCGTTTATCATTTCAATATAAATAGTTCATTTCTTATTAAGCTAACAATTAAAATTATTATTCCAGTTTTCATTTCTTAGGATTATTTTTATTAAGAATATCTGTACTACTTCCCGCTTGCGACATTTTGAATATTTTTCAGTGTCATTAAGTATACTTAATTTTTTAATTCATATTTTTATCTTTAAAAAAATAAATTTCATATGAACAACATATTAATGAAAATATTTAAAGGAATAAATCATCCAACCTCATTTAGTTCTCAAAGAGACATAGAAATTGCATATAATTGAAATAAATGGCGAAGTCAGCAAAACAAGATTTTAGTTCTAAGTAACTGTTTGAAATCAGTAGATGGCGAATCTTAACCACTCGTCGTTAACAGTAGTTGAATTCCTTGACACCAATGATTTGAAGACTTCGAGTACGAAGTCTTCAAGAGAGAGAGAGAGAGAGAGAGAAGGGACACAATCTCATTCTTTTGACGACATGGCTGGCCAAGTCGTTGCCGTGTCCATTCTCCAACCAACCGGCTACTTGAAAATATTTAATGAACATTGCGTACATGTTTGTGATTTTCTTTAGTTAGGAGATAAATCTCATCAAAAATTCCATATTTGGTCTCTAGAGCAGAGTCTCCGGATTATGCAAAAATTAAATAAAAAATACAAAAATAGAAAAACTCCTTGGCCAACCTACGATACTAATATAATACAGGTTTACGATCTTTTGTAGGTGGCAGCCACATAAAAATAAAATAAATAACCTTTATATTAAACTATGAAATAGTGCCGGTTCTACAAGTGAATTTTCTGAGTTCTGAAGTTAAAAACCAAAATTCCTTAAATGAAGAAATTTTACTCGGCTAAATCAAAGATCAACTAATGGCTTAAGAGTTAACTCTTGAGAAACTCCACGAAAAACGTTTTTCTAGTCGGAGACCAAAATCGTGAATCTATAGCGATCTTTTTTCTCTGTAAGTCTTATCACAAGATTAGGCACATGAAGTTAGAAATTCCATAAACTCAGATTTCTATTTTTATGAAATAAAAATCAGTTAAATGAAATAACGTGCAGTCTTATTTCAGTGACGATGATGTATCCAGCTTTCCTCTGGTAATAGTAACAAATAATATCAATGTATTTTTTGTTCTTCGCTTGTTATCTGAAATGACTCTGTATATGTCTGCAGAAATTATTAATTGGTATGAGACCTCCTAATATGGAAAGTCAGGGAAACTGATCATGATGGGAGGAATGACGGGAAATCTCTGCGTAAGTGCAATTAAGTTATGCAACTACGTTAATGATAAGAATATGCTTAATCATGGAGATGATTATGATGAAGGGATGATTGTGTGTTCATCCGGTTAATGACTTATTAAGTATGTGCAAAAATGAATAAGCGAGGCATTAGATACGAATAGAGATACGCAAGTTGTCCAAGTGGGTTATACAGATTACAGAGGAGAGAATACAGAAAAACCCGGAGGTAAGATATTTTGTCTGTACGCGAATACCAGGATTATCAGGAATAAAGGGAGGGAGTTTGTGGCCTTGGTAAATATGTTGGGGACTCAGATTTTGGACATCGGTGAGACATGGCTCTTAGAATAACTGGTATCGAGTATTAAGAGTGCAATAATTTTAGGAAGGATAACACGATTCGACAGAAGATGAGGGGGAGGGGAGTATGCTGCTAAAATAGCAGGGAGTATGAAGCTATATGGTGTGAGGTGGAGTCTAACAAGATCAAATTCATAGTGGGTTGGTACAGACCTAGTGGTGACAACGACATGCATAACCAGTCAACTTAATGGTTGATGAACGTGTAATCATCATGACTGACAAGAATTACCCGAACATTCATTGGGAAGCAGTGAAATTTTATGAGAAGAATGAAGCTGCATTAAACGCATTTATTGAGCTGTTGCGAGGAAAAAAAAAATCCTCATGAAATAGAAGTAACGGGGGTCAAAGAGTATTAGGTCTGCTTATAGAGTCAGAGGTGGGGGGGGATATTTCAGTTGAAGACGAGATTGTTCTGCTGCCTGTTAGTAAGACAGATTTTACAGTAATGACCTAGGAAGTGGCCAAGTTCAGAAAAGGTCACATGTTGAACGACAGAGGAGGAAATTATGATAAACTGAGGAGAAACAATAGGGTAAACGTCAAAGATGACGTAGAAGGAGTGCCACGTGCATAAGGATGATACCAAGCATAGAAATTGTAATTTTCATACCTCTCCTGGCCGCAGCTTATAAGGCACCCGCAGGAGAGTTATAAATGTCGTAAATGCCGTACAATATCGTACGGAAAGTTACGTGTGATTATGAGAAGAACATGGCCCTTCAAATTAATAATAACCCAAAAGAATTCTATCATTATTCTACAAGTAAAAGAAATAATGAATGAAAGAAAGAATAACTTTCATTAGTGGAGATGGTATTCGTGTGTGTGTGTGTGTGTGTGTGTGTGTGTGTGTGTGTGTGTGTGTGTGTGTGTGTGTGTGTGTGTGTGTGTGTGTGTGTGTGTGTGTGTGTGTGTGTGTATGTGTATTATGTGTGTGTGTGTGAACAATATTAGCTGAACAATATCTTCTGCAAATGCAGAAGATATTGTTCAGCTAATGAGTGCCCATTCTGCCAAGAACCGCCAACCTGGAGTGCAACATTCAGCTCAATACTACCCTTCACTAGATGAAGAAAGTCACGAATACGAGAGGAGGTACTACAGCTGTTGCACAGACTGAATATAATTCAAATAAACTAATCTAATTCAAACTCCCAGATAAAATGAATATATGGTCAATGAGGAGCTGTGTTAAATTTTTTCTTAAAAGTGTTTCTATAATGGAATAACACAGAATAGAAAAGCAGCCCTCTTCACATAGATGGATTCAAAATCATCCTTTAATAATATGTCTCGTATGCGAAAAAATGAGGTGGCATTTGCGCTTACTGAATAATATTCTTTTACTGAATATCCCACATGTATGCAATTGGCTATCACTTACGGGAAAATCCAGGGAGATTGCTTGACATGTCAAGAAAGGGTTTATTTGGAACTACAATAAAAATATTAGGCGGCAACTTGGAGCAGTGCAATGTCATGAGAGGCTACGTGGAAATAACATCGGTAATGCATGGGAAGTGGTCAGGAATTATTCGAGAGAAAAGCATCACACTGCATACCCACGGTCAGGAGGAATTAAGTGGATGAGTAGCATACACATGAGCAATACTAAGCGCAGGCAAAAAAGTGTAGCTAACTGTGATAGAAATGCTATATCGAATTACGAGAGAAAATCAGCTAAGTAGCTCAAAGTAAATCCAAAAGAGTTTTTTTTCACTACTTAGGAAGAAAGTAAGAGAAAATAATTATGGAGGAATAACTTCACTTAGTACTGAGGGTAGGAAAGTGACAGTAACAGAAGAAATAATTGGGTTACTAAGCGATCACGTTGCAGGAGCGTATCATCCAGGTGGAGACGTTGCAATAGCTCATGTGACAGAGACTTATGTAAGAACTGAAGCCGATAAACTGCTCGTTGAAAAAATATCAATGCGAAGCTATCAGTGAAATTGTATGGCTGTTGTACCCATGTGCTATGAGAAGGTGCAGGAGAACTGGCAATTCTCTGATGAAGTTGTGTAATCTGTCTCAGCTCTGGAAAACTTTGAATGGGTGGAAAGAGGATGAGAAAGTTCCTTTACACAAAGGTGGTTCTAAGATAGAAGTAACAGTTTACAGACCAATCAGTATCTCTCTGAAAAGTGGTGATTAAAATATTGGAAAATTTGGTTAAAGGCAAAATTCAGGATTAGGTGGATAAGATATGATACTCTAAAGGAGCAGTAAAAGGTACTTCCTGCTTTAGTAATTGATTCACATTTGATAATAAAGTGACATCGGATAAAGGAAATGGCTACACCGTAATACTGATGGACTTTGTAAAATACCACAGAAAACTACGAGTATTACATAAGTTGGAGCAAATTGAAATAGATAGGAGACTGGTGGCATGGATGGGTGTGTGTGTGTGTGTGTGTGTGTGTGTGTGTGTGTGTGTGTGTGTGTGTGTGTGTGTGTGTGTGTGTGTGTGTGTGTGTGTTTGTGTGTGTTAAAGACAGACAACAGAGGGTGGTGTCAAGTGGAATCACTGCGAATGAGATTGACTAGTGAAGTTCTACAGGGCTCTGTATTAGGGCCACTACTGTTTTAATTTTATAGTAATGATATAGCAGAAAATTGAAGGGAGGATAGTCCAATATAAAACTGAGGATGGCAGTAGTTAATAAAATGATGCAGATATTCTGCAGGATGATTTAAATAAACCTGCATTGCGGGAAAAGGACAGTTGTGAAATTAATGCCTGCAAAATGTAAGGTTACGCACTTCTTGCTGTTGAAAAGACTACATACTAGTACGGGATTATAGGAAATTGATGATGCTGAGGATTTGGGAATAATGGTGGATAGAGAGTTGAAGTTCCGACGGCATTTAACAAAGGGTCGTAAAATAGCCGAAAGGATTACTTGGATGTTGAAGAATACATTGACAGGAAAATATAAGGAGGTTATTATCATTCCTTATATGACACTCGTACCTCTGGCAATTCCACTCATTCATCATTCTCCAAGCAAAGAAATTGATTCATCTTGACTACTATGCACAGATTTGGTCACCTGGGTTTCTTGAGATCAGGAGGTGGGAAGAGGATTCGGAGATAATTGACCCAGCTGGTGAAATTCTGTGGAAAGCTCCCTATGAGGACAGATTGGAGATGTGTGGGTTGCAGAGTTCAGCCCACAATCTAGTTTCTTTGCTTGGAGAGTGGTGAATGAGTGGAATGAATTGCTTAAATGGTGAGTGTCCCAACGGGCACTCACAACTGTCTTATGTTTTTGTTTACGATGAGTCTTTTGACTCCATCGTGATTATTGATTACCTGTATAGTAATAGTAATACTAATAATAAATACCAACCATAGTTTGATATGTCCGTGTGTGCGTGCTTGCTCCTGATACTATTGGAGGACTTATGAGTAACGGAGTTCGCGTTTCTTCACTTCCTCTTCGTTTATTGGTCAGTTTTGGAAATAAAGGCAGAAGTCTGTCTGTGGCAGATTAGAGTGAGTGTGTTCCACGAAACTGTGAAAGATGAAAGCAGTTTCTAAAACAGTTATACGGATTTTAATTATATTTTAATCATTTAATAATGATGGATCGTCAGCGCTAGCAGAAAAATCATTAGATTCGATTTTTCCAGCCATCGACTAAATGAACATTTTCTAGGCCTTTCTTTCAGTCGGTTTCCCAATTACATAATCATAAAAAGTAAGTTTTTTTCTCCTCCAGAAACTCTAACTCTAATTGACCTTCCAATCCCGAATCTCAAAAAATACCGACAGTTAAATTTAGACAATTTCAGACAACCATATGAACGTTAGGATTTAGGATCACGAGATGACGGGCAGCTGTCGGTGTACTCTCTAGTAGATGGCTTGAAAATCATCAAATAGTCGTGAGCTCAGCTATTGGTGACGGTTAAGGGCGTAAACCAGTTGACCATCAATTTCTAAAAGAAGTGAGAGTTAAAAGCGCTCATTCCATTTGTATTTGAGGAAACAAAAAGCAGCAGATGATTTTTATGTATGTTTACTGCCTAAATGTATAAAAAATAAAGGATGTTGCAGTAGTCCTTATCTAAAATCCCCATTGAGGCTGAGCATTACAATTTGACATCATTAAAAGACACGATTTATAGTTCCAAGTTTTATATTTTCATTATTCGATTCCATACATGTTGCAAATATAATCTAGAAATGCAACTATATATATCGCAACTTTTCAGCCTTATGAAGTGGACAAAATAAGCAACAGGGTTGATATAAGAACAACACTTAGTTTTATCAACCCAAGTGATTTTTGATTGCCTAAAGGAAACATATTTTACACTGTGAACGCACGTAATTGCAGTTTCACATATTAGGGCACCTACGTCTCTACGGTTCTTTGTTCGCTTTTGTGAAATATCCATTACCGTCTTAACCTGTCTTAACGAACTCTTTCAATTATTGTGCTAGTATGAATTCCGAATGAACTTAAAGATATTCAATAAACTGAAATAATTTTACTTGTTATACCGGTTATCCATAAACTACAGGCGATATAATGAAAAGTGATAAATGATACAAAGCAGTACAATTCGTGCTAGAAACAGGTTTATATATTTTCTGTTATCTTAGTTTTGGAAATTTTCTAAAAGAGCAGTTTGACGGACCGATCAGTATAATTTCGTCATTTACTTTAACAGCAATGTTTTATGTCAAGAGGAAAGACTATTACCTCTCTTTAACATATTTAAGCAATAAAAACTCTGAAAAGAGACAACAGACAGAGAGAGAGAGAGAGATTATGGTTTCATTAAATTTTTTCAAATTGTTTGCTTATGCTTCTAAGAGCACTGTACTACACCTACGGAGAACATGGAAAGAATGTAAACATGAATGCACAAAAGGATGAACAGAACACAAGTAAGTTGCAGTAATTCGTCAATTGCTACGCCTTTCGTGTGAGAAAATCCTGAGTTGGATTCCAGTCGTAATATGGAAGGGATATTTATAAAGGCTTGTGGACTATAAAAGTTTTAGTCCACAAGCACGGGATTTTTCTTATCATACAATATGCAAACCATCCACTAAACACGCAAGTCACAATTCACAGATGTAATAGATTCGTCTCATAGTTTAATTTAAACAACCAAATGTCCAAAAAGCCAAATGTTTACACAAGAAACGTAAAACAAAATTAAAAGTTTGGTTGTTACTTAAATGTACAATATATTTATAATCATTTGCGCAACCGGAAGCATATTTCATGTTTCTAAGTGCATTCAGTTGTGCACTTGAATAAAAACAAGGGCTAGGAAAAAGAAGGTTCCGAGAAGAGATAACTGATCTCAAACAGCCAGTTCACAACAACAAGAAACCTTTAATAAAAAATAGAGCTCAAAATAGCACGTGGAGGAAAGTATTTCATGAAAAAAAAAATTAATGAAGACTTCAAAAAATCTTAAAAGAGGAAAGCAACCGATATTAATCAGATATTTATCTCATCATGCATTAGTCGAATTCTGTTGAGAAAAGAGGACATTCAATCTTATTATATTCCTTATTGTATTAACCCGTGAAATATGATAAAAGGAATCAAATACAGCGGAATCTTTCCTCGAAGCATGTCGTGTTATTTTCCATTACGTACTGGTAACAAAATCCACAGATTAGCTGAATAAATGGCAGATGACCTTGTAAAAATAATCTCCTTATCTTCTGCTGTCTGTAAATACGAATGCTCATAAAAGAAAATAAGGAAAGACGGCGATGAAATGAAAGAAGTACATATTGCTTTCACATTGCGAAATCAGAGAGTGGTTCACAACAACAGCAGAGTGAGCTGGATTGAATCGTTGTATATACAAGAAAATAAAACCGACCATGAAATACGTTTTAAGTATATTCGAATTTGTAAGATATTCTATTAAGTGGTAGTGGTTAGTAAATCCTTCGGAAATGTTGACCCTCAAATACATTCAAAACGAACACTAAAAATGTAAAATAAAGATGGAAGATTAAATCTGAATTAATGACATTTTTTTCTTTTTTATTTATCTATTAAATTTAATAAAGAATAAGTATGAAAACACTTACAAACTTCCGGTGCTGGGTGCCAAATCAATTTTGCTCTTCTGTTTGACATTAGTAAAGGACCCACTAGGATATCTATAAACACATATTCCAATAAGCGCACAGAAATATTTTCATTATTCAAATTACGTAAAGGTGACAGCATATTGATAATGCATGCAATAACAGTGACAAAAAAAACATAGAGTATTTATGTAGCTTAAACACAGGATAATGCATAAAAACTTCATTATAAATTACAACTTCACCCCAATATCACCCCACTTATATAAATAGGTGGGTTGATGAGACCAAAGGTGAGAACCTTTTTATCGGTAGGCCGCTTCCCATTCAGAGGGTTCTCATAAGGCCAAACGCATTATTCGTTACATTATTAGTTAATTCTTTTTCACTTAAAAGCAACAAAAATCAGCAGATTCCTCACCTCTAGATATATTACATATAGTTCAATCCCGATCAGGAAACGATTGTAAACCTATATAGTGCATTAGTGTCTTGAAAGAAAAAAATGGATTAGACAATCCAAGATCTGTGCTCTATCAACCCAAAGCAGAATTTTTTCAAGCAACTTCAGACTCCCTGTATAAGCAGGGTGGTAACCTCTTGCTTAATCATCAATCATACCACCTATAGACTTTTACAACCTTCCATGCTAGAGTGGGATTCAAGCTCACAGCCTGCTGGTTGCTAAGCAGAAAATTATGATAAACTAAGTGCACACGCAGTAAACTTTAAATCAATATTTAACTCACGGTATGATTTCATTTCGTAGTCATCATTGTCCTCCTCTTTACGAGTACAGAACGATAATACCTAATACTAATATGTCAATAATACTACAAATCACATCTAATATAAAAAAGTATAAATATGTTAAGAGAATACGGGAAAAGTTGTTTTCAAACTGCCCAAAATGAACTGTATTCTATCATTATGTTCTAATCTTTTATGCCTATCATCTATGCCTAACCAGTAATTCTTCTTGATGCAGTAACATGACAGTTAGTGAGTAGACCAATATTCGACTTTCAACTCTTGATAAAAATAAAAGTTTAATAAATAACTCTTCCAAAATTGAACGCGAAACAACACGAATTTGTATTTTGTGTTTTTAAGCTGTTAAATGCAATCCAAAAATATTAATCACTTGGGTTTATTTAACGGAAAATGAGTTGTTAGGTGTAACAATATACACCTGAGACTTAAAAATGTCTGTAAAAAAACAAGTTATAAATAAGGATAAAACACAGGAAGCATGCATTTCGAGAAACGTTCCCATGTGATGTATTTGTGTGGTGTTACTGAAATAAAGCACATCACTTGGAAATGAATGCGTCATTAATTCTGTATGAATACTTGAGCGATCCAACGTCTTTCTTTTTGCTCCGAAGAAAGTCTTAGACCATCCAATTCTGTGGTTTTTTTAATCAAATTATCTTTATTATATGTAATCATTTAATTTTTTTCACTAAATGAGCAAATGCATCTGGTAGCAATCTTAAACAATGATATCCAACAGTTAACTTTTCCTTTATCGAGTAGGCACAACATGATAAACGAAGTACAAAACTTTGTTTTTTCTCTTTTGACTGGGATTTCTCGTACAAGAAATAAAAGACAGTTTACATAACTTTCGATGCCATTTTTCAGTAACGACTTTCTTTGAAAAGCTAAACCATTTCTTCAGAAATTGAGATGAGAAATGGCACAAACTTACATTAAAAAAAGTTCAATTCGAAAGAAACGCATGCAGAGCAGAATAATGTTCTCTTCTCTCGCTTTTCATAAATATGCAAATTTGACGAGAAAATACCAGATAGAAAAGAGAAAGCATAATACAAGTGCGGAGAAGTCTGATACTGAGGGGTGTAACTTTAATAAAGCGGGACGAAATGTCTTCACTTCAAGTCAAATGCCTGCATTGCATCAAGCGACGCTTACCATCTGTAATGCAATCACTATCAGAGCTATAGAATAGCATATAACACGTAGCTTTTTTTAATAGGACAGAAAGGGCGATTTTGCTTATTCTTAAAATGTAAAATTCAGTCTCAAGGTGATTAAACTGCAATTTCTTGTAGTTTATATGTCAACTAACATGACTCTTTATCCATTTCATTACAATTCTTATTATTTAATTTATTTATTTATTTGCAAGCCAAAGTAACTAAGGTAAATATCTTTGAATCTTAATCTTCTCGAGTAGATCCGAGGAGATTTTTGAAAGGACAGTCGCAATAAGGAAGGAAACTCGATTCAAAGCATGCAAACCAATGATGTAGGCCAGAGCTGAACGAGAGCCGCATCACAATGCGTATCTAGTAATTTGGTGAGCAGCAGCAGCAGCGACCCAACCTCGAAAGCTGAACAAACGAACAACACTAATTGCGCACTAATCGCGCGCTCACGTTCCCCGTGAGCGCCCGGAGCATGCGCCTCGGAACAAAACAGTATAAGAACGTTTCTTTGACACATCTAATATTTGAAAAACAGGTGGGTATATTGTGATGTAAAAACACGAAATAAAATTACCAACACCGAGACAGAATTAAAATATCTAATACGCATTCGATTCAAATTATTTTATTTTTTCGCTCGTGAAAATCAAAATCCACAGGCGGGCCGCACAAAATCGCACCGCGGACTGCATGCGGCACGCGGGCAGTGCTTTCGCCAGCCCTGATGTAGGCGATCAATGATATACTAAACAAAATGAATGTGCAAGGCTTTCACATTATGACAGTTTTACGGAACAGAGCAGAACACGTTTGAGATGATGTGGAACATCGGTAACAGCAGACCATACATCCAATAGTACATTAGGTGATGTTGAAGGAGGAATAGTCCAGGATACGGGGCTCATATTATCACAAACTCGCTATCACAAACAGAATGGAAAGTGTGATCAGAGCCAAAGAAGGCATATTCCTTTGACTTCTGTGTAATTCCAGTTCCACCAAAATGCAATCGCTGTTGCAATATGCCTTTCAACATAGTGTATATTAAATAACGATATGTATTTTCAAGTGTATATTGGAAGTAAAGCATTTCACAAGGTGTTAATATTCAGATCCCAATTATACTGACGAAAATCAAATTGTGTGTATTATAAATATATTTATAATTAAATTTACTATTTAACTTATCAGAGGCTAAATTATCAGAAATTATTAAATTATTTAAACTATCAGAGGCTACTTTATACAAACCAAAAGCAGTTCCGATGGCAACGTGACAGTTTAAAAAATATCCCATTGAACCTTCACGGTGAGTTTTCTTTCAAAAACACTCACTAAGTTTATCTTTGATTTCAAAATATTGGGAATATATATCGCCATTTACATAATGTAAATAGCGATATATATTTTTAATGAATTCCAAACGTTTTACAACGGTTTAGTCCACAGTTTGAAGGACACTGGTACAATACAAACTTCAGTTGGTTTTATTAGTTTTCCTAATCATTCAAACTTAATCAGCTATAAGAAATACTGCTCGCTAAATTGAAGAAAACTTTTCTATCTACAAATGCAGAAAAAGGAGAAATGTCTTCATAAAAATAATTAACTTCTTCTGAAAGGATAAAAGCTTTCCTTGTCGAATGGAAACAGACTGAAACCTTAATAACTAGCTAGCAGCGCTCAGTTTATTGATTTTGCTCTTAAGGAAATTTAAGCCAGTGTGAAAGACGAGGCTGATGAGTTTGTGCAAGAGTTGGGTAAATTAGTAAAGAATGTAGTAGTGGCAGTTTCAAAAAGATCAATACGGTAAGCTTCTTTTTTGTCATTATATCAAAGAAGTGGATGGTCTAGAATATTAATAAACACATAAATAACGTGGTACTGTAAGGTATTTGAAGAAAATGTCATCAGAATATATTCAATGGCGTTATCATAAGAGGAATGCTAAAGAACTGCGTAAATATTGTCAGAGGAGTAAAATGGAATAGCACATAGCAGACTACTTTATATTCTCAAATAGATACAAGATGAGAGAGAGAGAGAGAGAGAGAGAGAGAGAGAAAGCAAATAGATAAAATGTTTTCTTCTGAGAGTTGGCCTTTTTTTCTGTACTTACGCAGGTGGACTTGGGAAAGGAACTTGATGTATCTTCCATGTGGCAAGGGACATTGAGTTTTCATCTGCAGCGTAACATCTCCATAGACACTGAATGAGGGTAGCAGCAGGACCACGACGTCTGATCATATGCTTCTGGCGCTGTTGTTGTTGCACCTTTAGAGCAAAACCAGAACCAAGAATGCCCTTAATGGAAGGAGGAAAAAAAAAGAATAAATTACTAAGATGTCAAATTTCATTTAGTATTCTAAGTTTTCATCAAATTTTGAGAATTTTCTTTTAATTATGCTGCTTAGGTTTCATTTAAATTTATTTTACTAATGAAGAACTTTCACATTTCCTTTCTGGAATGCGAAGTCTTAATCTTCGGTGACGTAATTAAATACCTAAAAACGTCAGCTCAGCTAACGCCTTTTTATTCCCGTATACGGGAGTAGGCGAGGCCATTTAACCCTATCTAACTTTTGGAGACTGAGTGGGCAGTTCAATCTCCACTGGTACCAATCAGAGATAGATGGCCCAAGGCTATCACTAATTAAGCGGTACACAGTGAAGAGAGACGGCTCAAATGTGCCGCCATCTCGTGGTCCCTAACCCTAACACAATATATTTAATGTCTGAAATAATGTGGGTTCTACGGTCGATTTTCTTGAGTTTACGGGACGAAAAACCCGAGTTTCCGGGAGGAAAAACCCGCTTGCCCGTGCCAGAGATCGACTAACTCGGGAACCGGTCGAAAAAAGGCTTAGAAAAATTTTCCTCTAGTCGCCGACTAGACTCGAAACCAAGTCTTCCTTCGTGCGGCCAAGCGCCGCGGTGTGCAAACGCCACAACCACTGAGCTAAAAAACGTATTCAATTTTATTTTAATATCAAAATGAAAATCAATCGATTACAGATTAGGATTACGATTACGATTAGGATGTGAACAGAGTTACCATAGCTACAGAGCATTACTTATTCCAGGAAATGTCATAATCAATGAAACACACACACACGCACGCACGCACGCACACACACACACACACACACACACACACACACACACACACACACACACACACACACACACACACACACACACACACACACACACACACACACACACACACATCATATTTTAACTTACCGCTGGAAGTGCAAAGAAAGAGATGCCCATCAGCGAACAGAAAGCTGCAATTAGTTTTCCTGGCCACGTGTCAGGTACAATGTCTCCATATCCCACGGTACACAGTGTAATCTGCAAGAAGTAGAATATGTTCTCAAAATTCATTTATAAGCTTAGTTATAAGAGGATACATTACACGTATAACAAATAATGATAATCTGAATACTTAGAATTTTCCTAAGTATTTTGAAGAACCAATTGTTCCATTTCTTCTAAATATTTAGAGAATTTTCCAAGAATACGACGCTTGTTTTATATTTACAATTTAACATCCCGATAATAATTTTCGAAGATAGCTCTATACTTTCAATGCGAAACGTAGTAGGATATTCCTTAGCTTTTGCTAACGCACGAACTTCAATCTAGCTACCGATGAAATTTTCCAGATAGACCAGAACCGGTTGTCTGGTTTGTGCAATCCTAAAATACATTTTAGGGTTTACAATGAAAGGCAACAGGTGAATTGTTCTATCTGTGATAGCATCTTAAGATTGCCATCCACATGCCACAAGTAGATTGCTTTGAATGCATATTTAACAACTAACCCACCAGCTATACGAGAGCTTATGGGAATTTTGGTGTCATAAACATAAAGCAATCAGTTGATTTGGTAAGATAAGAAGTCATGATTTCTAAATATTTACAATAATTATTTTTGAAATAAGTATATTTTTTGATGTACAAAAGAAAGGTGGCTTTGTAATCCTTTGAGTATAGCTTTCTCTCCCTTAGGATTACTTCACCAGAAGAAAGAGAACTTTTTCTAGGTCTTTTTTTTGAGTCGGTCTAGATTGAGGTGATCTCTGGAACAGGCAATGTCCCAGAGATCACCTCAATTATGATTATGACAAATCTGGAACTGGGATAGGGTAGGTTGTCCTGTAAACTTGACTTTTTTTTTATCTCAGCAACTCAAAAAAGTCAACTATAAAGCTCAATACTATTTCAGACAGTAATATATATTTGTTAGGATTCAGTGCTACGAGACGGCAGCTTATTTCTAAAGAATCCTGGTTCACATCCAGGAGCAACATTTACTCTCTTTTTTCAGGAATATTCGTAGCAGCCATCTTAACGATGGAAAATTAACTCGCTGTGGATCATTCACCATCCACTCAATCTCCAGTTAACGTCAATCCCATACTGACCAAGAGAGGTTTGTGTCTATTCTCATCTTAAGGAAATACCACTAAAGTTACTCGTTACCAGTGGCGGCTCGTGGCTTGAAATAGTGGGGGTGATCCAACTTTCGAAATATACATACATACATAATGTAAGTACAGTGTATACGTGTTTGGATAAAATATCAAAATTATGGTAAAAATTTAAAAAAAAATTAAACATGAAAAAATATCATTTATTATCGAAAAAAATTATACAGTTTACTATAATTCAAAATTACTTAAAATAAAATCCATTCCTTTAATTGTAATTAAAGGAATAAATATATTTATATATCGAGAAAAATTGGGGGTACTGTAGTTCCGCAGTGTCTATGCACGAGCCGCCCCCTGCTCGTTACAGTGGGAGGAGGCTTTACTGCAATCAAAAGAGGAGAAAAGAAAGGCACTTCCCATGTGGAAAAGTAAGATATCTGTGTGAATAAGATATTTGTAAAAATTTTCAAATCAGTTTTTAACCCTTCCAAATAACTGCCGAACACGTTTCATTTATTTTCTTGGACGCATCTAGTCTCTTTTATTTTTTGTGTGAAGAATGCTTCTGGTTCTGCAAGAAACTGTGTGACTCAATGAAGTTACTTTGTTGATCTGTTAGAAATCGTAAATATATGAAAGGGAAGTCTAAATGGCAGGCTAATGTGAAACAACTTATATTGCTATGTAAGTACTTTCATACTGAAACCAAATTTTTGGTCGTTTAGTTTGGCTTATAATCAAAAGTATCTTTAATATCAATGTTCGCTAAAAATGACAGTGCTGAAGCCATAAAGAATCCGCATGAGGATCTCTGACATATGCTTCAGGAATGATTTTTAACGCTCGACCAGACGGAAAGTCTTGCACTGCTACCTGAAATAGTAAGGAATGATGTACAAATGGTGGTTCAATGGAATACCAAGTGGTGGTATTCCATTGCAGCGGCATAAATAAACCAATAGTGGTACTACTGAATATGTGTGTGTGCGTGTGTGCGCAAAATGAAATAAACACCCAATGTGTTTATTTCATTTTGCACTTTTGTTTTTTTCCCACGTTCTTTGTAACTCATCCGAAATCTCCACCGTGTATCACATGATCAGATAGCTCAAGTTTCCAGTCTTTTGCTTTGATAATGGCATCGACAACGAATCCGAAAATTTTGTAGCCACAACAATTAGAGTATTTCTTTAAATGAGAATAATTAACGCATTTAATTAGAGTAATCTAACTACAATTAAGAGGAATGGCAGTATGGCTGGCCTAGTGGATAGTGCCTTCCTTTTTGAACCAACAGCCAAGGAATCCCTTGCAGCTGG
The DNA here is from genome assembly GCF_054136105.1 of Typopeltis vanoorti. Lineage (NCBI taxonomy): Eukaryota > Metazoa > Arthropoda > Arachnida > Uropygi > Thelyphonidae > Typopeltis > Typopeltis vanoorti. The sequence continues at coordinate 82,624,248 of NC_143552.1, forward strand.
TTTTTATCTGTAAGTGGGAGATCATTTCCTCCTAGGTGTGAGATTATCATCCTGCTAATGGGAGGAAAAAAGGAGCTGGATAAAGTTCCATTATCTCATACTTAGCCAGCACATCCATGGCTCTAATGTAGGTTCTAATTCACAACATTTGGTGGATTGGAGTTATAAAAATTTTACATTTCCATCCCAATGCATTGCACGAGCGAGTTGATTTATTCTTTCATTTACTTGCAGCACAACTATGAACGTTTTTTGAGTTGCCAAAAATGAGCTGTATTGTTGGAGAAATTGGACTGTAAAGCCAATTTATTTTAACACTCTGACTTTGCTTTCCGTATAATACTGGTATAATTCAGGCCAAAAAAATTACAATATTCGTAACTTTTCTGGCCAGCTATTACATATTTTATAACTCCTTCCACCCTTCCTATATTCCTTACAGTATCTATTTCACTCCTACCTTATTTGTTCTTCACGCCAGAGACACATTCAGACACAGCATCATTTAAGCATATTTTCATTGCTTCCCATTCAAAAACTGGTATCATGGGATCGAAAATAGCATTCTCCTATCCTGAGTTTCTCATAATTTTCATATTATCACATAACATCCTTTTTCTTACGTTCTATTCGACTTTTATTATTATTATTATTATTATTATTATTATTATTATTATTAGACAGAGGGTGCTGTGTACGCACACGAACGGTCGCACGGTGATTTCGCTTCCCCCGTTTTTTATAATTTTGAAGTGGTTCCAACTCTTGTTTTTAATTTGAAAGTGTTCTCACGTAACTCTACCAGTCACGCCGAAGACAGTGCTATAAAATTCACCAAAATCGGCTACGAAGAAACCAAATTTGGAAGTGTTGAAAAGTGAACAGAGAGGACCGCGATCAACAACGAGCGAAGAACAAAGGACATCGCCATCTTTACAATCACGCCACAACTGCTCAAGGGAAGAAAGGTGAGTCATGAGGTGTATCAAATGCCTGGAGGATTTATCGTCCGACGAAAATCAAATAACCTGTACGAAATGCAGCAGGATTCTACACTTAAAATGGACCCGCTTTTCAGTAATAACCTGGCGAGGAATGGAAGTGTGTAATCTGCAGGAGGAACAAAGAAACGCACCTAAGGCAGCCACCTACGACGCAGCCGATTATACCGGAGGCAAAATCAGATGACGAACTGAACAGACAAAAAAATGCAGGTGAGTCCTATAATTTCAATTCTTTAAATATACTAATAGAAAACGGTCTAGAGACTATAAAAGCCAGCTTAGTAGATCTTGTGCAAGAACTCTTCGACAAACAGAACGAACAAATAAAAAAAATCTAGCGAATATGAAGATTTAGTCAAACATAATAATTTAGACGTGATTGAAGTGTTGCAAACGGTAAAAAAAAACATCAAAATCAGCATTAACGCACTAAATGACAGGCAACACAATTTGATGAAAGAAACATCCGAACTCCATCAAAAACTTCATTCGTTAAAAATAAAATACGAACGTTTAAATCAACAACAACAACATAAAGAAGACCTTATCATAAACGGTCTTCCCGAAACTGCTATTACAGAAAACCTCAGAGACTAAGTATTAAAATTAGGCTATGCAATTGACATCCCCCCTACAGCTTAACGACACTGAGACCGTAAATCGGATTCCTAGGAAGAGCAAAAAACAAGGCTTGCCACTACCTACACCAGTCATAGTTCGTCTTACAAGCAAGTACGCAAGAGCCAATTTCATAAAAGCAAGCAGACAGAAAAAACTTGCCAAGGACGTGAACGCATTGCAAAACAACACACCAATCTACCTATCCGAATATTTAACACCATTCAACCAGAATCTGTTGTACCAAGCAAAAAAAAGAAAAAAAAACAGAAACAAAATACCAATTTTTGTGGATCAGAGATGCCAAGATATTCATGAGGAAGTCACAAACTTCAAAACCGATACAAATTAAAAGCTCAGAAGACAGAAAGTCTGCCGCAGTGAAAAAAAAGCCTCCTAATTACTTCAAAAAGAAGACCACAATAAAAATGAATGTGAACCACCAAGAGAGATCATTTATTTGACCTACCAAACATCAACCTACTCCAACACAGCAATCAAATAAAAAAAAAACTTATATCTAATCGGTGTCATCCTCAGATAAGCTCATTAAAAAGAGCTTCGAGGATGCAACCAGACATTACATCTCATTCGAGGTCAAAAAAAATACCGTACTTATTACATTGACGTGGTCTAGTTACAGCGGTTAAAAACATTAAAAAGCAAAAAATGTGAAATATATAGAACTTACTGTTATACTAGAAATGCTGTTAAAAATGTAACCTTATCAAATTGCAAATTATAAATTACTATCTATAGTAACTATTACTAACGCATTTAGAATACAAAAACGGAAGATTTGTATGAAATTCACTAAATATATGTGTGTGTGTGTGTGTGTGTGTGTGTGTAAATATATGTAAATATGTGTATATATATATGTAAACACTCAGTAAGTTAATGATAAAATAAATTATTTTACTTCTCTAAAAAAAATAATTTAAAAATATTAACTTGCAAGTATTTGTTATTCACAACTGTAATGTATTATAAATATTATATACTCACACACACACACACACACACACACACACACACACACACACACACACACACACACACACATATATATATATATATACACGACGTGTATATATAACTATCATTATATCTACGTATGTAATTTATCTGAGACATAATAAAATGTTAAAATGTTAATTTATTATTATATCACACAACTCACAAAAGACAAACTACTAAAAAATAATAATAAATTATTATTATTATTATTATTACAGCCCAGGTATACGAATAAAACACGGTGTCCCACAAGGCGCCATATTATCACCTACCCTATTCAATATATACATTAACGATGTTCGTAACCTGTCCATAAGAAGTCAAATATTTCAGTACGCAGATGCCACCGCACTACTAGCAGTCCACACAGACATCAACACGGCTCTCTCCAAAGCACAACAAGACCTAAACGAAATCACAATACTTCTACCAAAACTCAATTATAATTAACGGCACCAAGACACAAATGTTAATGATGCATAATCCGAGAATTATGCGCCCCAGACCACTATCGCTACACTGTCACACATACCACTGCATTAAAAACAAAAATACCTGCCAATGTCCCGAAATCAAACCCGTAACACATGCAAAATACCTTGGCTTTTACTTAAACTGCCATCATAAATGGACAAATCAGCGCAGCAAAACTTTTCCAAGTAAAAGTCATGATTCCATGTAACATAAAAAACTCCTATATCACGTTTGCGAATCTCTACTCAGGTACGGTATAACGGTCTACGACGCAAACACATCTAAAGCCACCTAACGTAATTAGAAATATGATATGGGAAAATCTTGTCAAAAGTGATTTGGAAACCTTATACAAAACAGTCAATATCCGAAACGCTTATGGCGATACACAGAATCCTGAGTATTAAAAATCTGAAACACTACATAATGTTACTAAGGAACTACTTCAACATCACCTATCGTAACAACAGAGGCATATATCGCAAAACAAGACCCACAACAACTCTCTACATCCCTAGACCCTTCAACAACTCATACGGTTCTTTTGTGAGATCGCATCTGATACCCACGCTACTCAACAACCTACCAAGAAATTTAAAACACATAAACAACTACAGAACATTAAAACACGAACTCTGGAAACTATACCAACACAGTTAATATAGCATTAACACTAATATACACATCACAAATCACCAGTATCCAACGCCTACATTCCATCCATAAACAGTACCAAACAACATAAATAGTGAAGGCTAATCTCACTCTCTTCATAAAAGTTAATCATAGCTTCGAAGTAGGTGGGATTACCCCGCCTCATTCGACTAATCCTCATAATCATAGACTGCAAATTATTGTCATATATATGTCAGTACGGTGTATAATAAATGATGATACTGAGAAGAAATAAAATTATGTGAATTTATATTCAAAGAAAAAAATATTAAAAAAAAAATTATGTACTTAAACTGCGTACAGAATTTTGTACAGAGCAGAAAATATAATATGTCTTAATTGTACATATGTAAATACTCTGTATGATGATAATAGAAAAAAATATTATTATTAAAAAATATTATATAGAGAAATTATATCTATTGTTATTGTATATATAAAGTGTAAAAATGCAAAAAAAATCTGTAATAGCCATAATTGTTAATATTATAATAATATACGTTGTAAACAATTATTATTATTATTATTTATAAAATATTATGTACGTGCAAGTATCTGTTATGCACAATTGTGTTCATATAATGCATTATAAATATTATATATATATATATATAAATTATTATTATTATTGTATGTATGTATGTAAATTTATCTGAGACATAATAAAATGTTAAAAAATTATTATTATTATTATCATTATTATTGTTGTTGTTGTTGTTCTCTGTTATTAATTAACAATAATTATTATTACTGTTCTCTGACGTCCAGCTTCCATGCTTTAGTGTCTGTTTATTTTTCTTATCCTGTCTGAGTGCATCTAAAAGTTTCTCAACTTTTTCTGTTTCCTGCGTGGATTGTCTAATAATTGATTTTAGCTGAAAATTTCATATGTCAAATTATGTTCGATATTTTTATTGACATTGTTAATACCGATGTTTCTGTTCAGCGGGGTAAATGTTCTCGTCAGCAACATCGAATTAGCCTTTGCTTTTGACATCCTTTTTTTGTTCTAACAGGGTTGGAGTACCATTTTTATACACTTCTTTAAATTAGAAATAGATCTACAAATATACTGCTACACTAGAATCCATGATATTGTAGTAAAATACGCCTGCCTTGTTAGCTGAGTGGTTAGCGCATAGGCTCTTCAGCCAAGAGCCTGCGGATTCGAATCTCGGCTAGAGCATGGTTGTTTGTGATTGTCTTTCACCTTCATAAGTTCATTCATACAAGGATATATACACTCTCCTAACATGGACTGGATTGCCATGGGAGAAGTAGACCCAACTCTTCCGCAATGGGAGAGATATTCACCCTGAAGTCAGTGAAAATACAGGCTGATCATCATCATCATAGTAAAATACACTAATTAATATAAGAAAAGATTCAATAAATGAAAAAAAATCACCTATCTTACAGAAGCGTAACTCGAAGAAGTTCAATTGAGAGAACTCAACATACGTATTATTTTCATTCTGAGATGTGCTCGCTGTTACCGCCAACTTTAGCTCTCATTATGGATGGATAAATTTGTCTTCATAATGGTGTATTTCTCAATGTAGAACTTTTTTTTAGCATTGAGAGTAAATTTATTAGCGTGAAACCCATTTGGCACACTTTTCAGAGTTGCGTGCATTTCATTTACAGAATTTGCAGTGAGCATCATTGCTGTATCTTCTCGAAAGGTACTTTATTTGATTTGATATCTTTATATAACGGAAGTCGTTGATGGAAATTATAAATAATTCTAGTCCAAGCACGACTTCCAATTCTTATAGTTTTTTTTTATTTATTTTTTAAAAATATCATGGGATACTGTGCTAAAGGTTTTCTTTGGATCTTGTGATATACATAATTCTAAGCAGTGTTAAAGCCAATAAGGAATATATAAGATATATTTCAGAATTTTAGATGAATCGTGTCGCGATTCAAAAGAAAGATAATCTGTTTAAGGAATAATCCAGTGAGAGATCCAGAATAATCCAGATCTAGTGGATGGTCATCAGAAAACATCACTTAATAATACAGAACTATACTCCATATTAATAAAATGTAGCGATAGCAGTTGTAATTTTTTAAAGGTATCGTTCCAACTCTTCAAATTGAGCTACCTTATTGTAGTCGGAATTAAGTACAAACAGCTAAATGTTCGTTTATGATACTGGGTTGTGTAATTATGGCAAACCTGACTCAAGTAACTACACGTATTTTAACCTGTTATGACATGAGCGAAATTATATTAACATGAACAATTTTATGAATGTTAAGTGACACATATGTTCCAGTTCAAAACAATGCATTTGCTGTTGCAATGAAAGTTACTGGCGTCGACTGGAGATTTTCAGTCGACTGGATATGGCTATATCGAATTGACATCCGAAAGAATTTGTTCATGTTTGCAATCAGAAGAAAAACCAAAATCATTGATTCTTTTTGAAAACCTGGTTTTATTGAAGATCTAGTTGGCATGAGACCGATATGAGACCATCATTTCGCATACGGGAAGTCTGAAGTGACCTAAAAAAGTAACATACTCTCTCTATCATGGTTTATGGAATAAAATGATGTTTTTTTGTTCTCATATACAAATGCTGTTGCTATGACTACACTTGTTTTAAAGATATGTGTGTCCTGGTTTGTGGAATGAAAAATCGAAGTTTCACATGAGATCGTCTAACTCACCTTCCGTTGAGAAGCCCTTACAAAGAGTTCTTTTAATCCTAGATAGGATTCAAAGCCAGGCGTTTTCAATCAAAGAAGTGTAAAAAAATATCTAGACACTCTAATACAGAAGCCATCTCTATCATTGTTATTAATGTTGTTATCTGCAGTGTTATGAATATAAACTACATCCGTTGTACAAACAGTTTGTTTCTTTGGTACATATTATTCTTGGTAATAATTAACGATTCGTTGGATGTTTTTTTTTTCATCGCATATGCTGGTGGACAGAGTGGTTAGCATATCTGCTCTCCAAACAGCCAGCTGCACAGTAGTATGGGATGCACTAGTGACAAGATCAATCCATAAGATAAGAAATCCTGACTTGTTTGAGATGATGACGTCATTGTGTGACGTCATGACTTTGGAATGTTTGGAATTTTTCTATGGGATGCACTAGTGAAAAGATAAAGATCAAGACAAGATAAGGAACAGTGACGTGATTGGTTGTTGAGATGATGCCATCATTGTGTGTGTGACGTCATGAGATTGGAATGTTTGGAATTTTTCTGGGGACCATCTGTGACGTCATGCTGTTTGTTTTGTTCGCGTATGGAATTATAGGTGATGGTTGGAGATAAGGATTCGTGTGTTGTGTGGTGTTATCAGAGGAAGATAAGTGACGTCATTTGTTAGTTGTAAATAAGTGCCGTTATTGTTTTGAATGGAAAGGAAGATATATTAGTCGGTAAGGATTCGTGTCGTGATTGGTAGGATACTATGACCAAAATAGGGGGAATGGGGAAAGCGACGTCAGTGTCTTGGAAGTGTATTGTTATGAGTTGTAGATAAGTAAATGGTTTGCATATGGCATTATGGTTGATGGATAGTGATAATATAAATTTTGTAATGTTTGGAATTTCGCTGGAGCTCCCTCCCCCTTCTGTCAGGGACATCACATGGTGTGTTAGGTTCGCGTATAGCTTTGTGGGTAATATTTAGAGATAACCAATCGTGACGTTATGCGTTTGGAAATTTCTGGGAACATATGTCTCTCTGTGATATCACATGGTGTTTTGGTTTGCCTATGGAATTGTGGGCGATGTTTTTGAGATAAGATATCTTGTAATTTTCCCAGGGTGACACACATCCAGCATTGTCGTCATCTTTTGTCTTTTCCGATACAGTTTGAGGTATTTCTTTCCTGTTAAAGGGATGGAATTCTTAGAGTAGAGTCGTGATGGCGGCAGTGTTGAGGTTTTTCTGAATAATTTAATTATATGCAGGTGTCCCTCACACACACACACACACACACACACACACACACACATTAGACATGAAAAGTCGCTAATGTATCCATGTTGATACTCTAATATGTACTCTATGATTATTCTTACGAAAAAAAAACTATTCAGTAATAGAATTACACTTACCAAAACATACGAGCAGTGATTATTGAAATTACAATTATCAATTGTTATATTTAAATTTAAAAAAATAACTTACATTTCTTTCCAGAATGGGAACATCTTGGTACTATCTAGGTTTTCTGAACATTCCAAATTGTTGATTTTTAACATATATTCACAGCACAGAACACAAACACAAGTCTGCAAATGCAGTTGACTTTTTCATTATAGGTTACTGTGGCTAACATATATTCACAGCAAAGAAACACACAAAACATTGGAGTTGAAAGATATTTCTGTAAATAACCAGAAAAGCTAGTTGACTACGTAATTTAGATTACTATCCGATTGGTTCTCTGTAGTAATTCCTTCCTGCAGTTGCTCATGCTATGTTTTCCCAAGCTTGGTGGGAAAGTCCATCCGCCATTTTGTTTAGGGTAAGTGTTATTTCCTGTTTCGAATTTCGAGTGCTGTTAGAGTATGGAATTCAGACAAGTAAAATAATTTTTTTTTGAAATTGATTGGTTATTTTCTCTATTTTACTTTTAAAATTCAGTTTAACTGCATATTCTAACATATAACTGAGCAAAATTAATTAATAAATAAAATGTATGTGAATTTATTTTCCAATACTAGATTTCTCATTAAGTCTTATCTTAAAGATATCTCTCTTATCTGGTCGCCAATTCTTGTACGTAGGTGAGAAATCGTGTGTTTAGATTGGAACTCTTGGTTCCCAAGGAAAATTATTGCTGTAGTAAATTAACGCTTACATTTATTTTTTTTTAAACCAATATGACTATTAAGTTTACCTTTGATTCCTTGTGCTCATAACCTATTTCCATAACTGGAATTTTTTTTTTTTTTCTTTAGCATTAGTAATTTTAAGTAACAGATATGAGACAAACAAGGTTTTGAAATCACGTCACTATTCCTTATCTTGTCTTGATCTTTATCTTTTCACTAGTGCATCCCATAGAAAAATTCCAAACATTCCAAAGTCATGACGTCACACAATGACGTCATCATCTCAAACAAGTCAGGATTTCTTATCTTATCTTATGGATTGATCTTGTCACTAGTGCATCCCATACTACACTGGACATCGATGTTTGTGATTGTCTTTAGTTGGTGGATAAAGTTCCATGTTTGGTCTCTAGAGAAGGATTTTCGTAGTTGGTCAAACAATAAAAAATCAAAAAAATATATTAAAAAATGGAACAAAAATTTCAACTCACCAACAGTACAATGTACTAGAGATTTGTAATAATCTTTCGTGGGTGGAAAAAAGGAAGGAAGTTAAATAAACACTATTTACTGTATGACAATATATTTTGCCTTTCAGAATAAATAAAAAAAGGAAAGCCTTGTAACCTGAAGGAGTTATAGAGATTCTTCCAGAACTTATATCTCTGACTTAAGTGATATTTAACTAGCAGCATTTGCGATAACCAAGCAATGGTCTTTATCTAAAAGTACTTAAAGTACTTAGTACTAAAAGGAATTTTCAGCTTCTAGAAAAGACTAAAAAGGATTTTTCTGTATTTCTAGAAGTTGGAATTTTTTTTTCTAAAACGACGAAAATATTCTGAATTTATTTCTGAATATGCTGAATTTTAAAAATTTAAAAATCAAATTTTAAGAATTAGATTGAAATTAGAGAAGTAGATCGGAAAAAATACTTCTTCAAGAGTCACCAGATTTGAATATTCTTTATTGGAAAAATACAAGAGCAATGCCTAGAAGTTCAATATTTATATTGCAGAGATTTCTGTACCAAATTCATTTTTCACAAATTCTTTATTGAATAACCGATTCGTTTACAATCTTGCTCAAAATTAATTAACAAATTAAAGCAAACTGTGGATATTTAATCGATTGAATAAATCATTGTCTTAATGGGTACTGGATGGCCACAGATGATATTCAAAGCACTAACAAATAGAAGTAAGTGATTTCAGTTTTTGAGCATTATTGGTTGTTTGATTTAAAACTGAAAGTAATAAATCATGCAGTATTTGCTTATTGGGATAATTTCACGCCATCATCTACTGATCCAGCTTAAGCAGATCTTAGTAGTGGATTTCTTGATTTCTTACAAAAGTCGTGAAATTTTGCGTTTGTCAAAATAATCAAATGAAACTCTGAGCCTATTGAGACAGCGAAGGGCCCTCTCATGGAAATGCAAGAAAACTAAAGAATAAACATACATTGCATAACGGACAACAGTTCTTTTAAATCACAAAAAACATTTGCAATAATAAGAAAAAATTCCTATCGGTGTGTGCGCATTGTTTTTACGAAGACATTTTTATTCTTCCATAACCGCTACGAGGTTAATGCACTTTAACCATCTGCCGAGTTTGAATGATAAAAAAAAAAAAGTTAAACGACATTGATTGCGTTCGTAGATAACCGACTTGGCACATTCCCCAAATAGATAAACCCCGTCATTCTCAAAGTCAAAATTGTCTGAGCTTTTTTTTGCTAACGCCTTAGCATAAAAAAGCCTGATTTAGCAGAAGTCTATTCGAGTCTATGGTAGTTTATCTTTCCTTGGTAACCCTTCAGATATTCAGCAAGTAAAAGGTCAGTTCATAGACCATGCATTACCGCAAAAAAAATTTAACAAATTTAGTATAACGGTTGTCAACGTTTCAAACAGGATTAGGTCACAATCCACAACGTCAGGTTTTTGTAGAGACTGTGAAACAAAAATAGAAATAGCGGAAGTTGTTCTGTGTATCAGTTCTATAAGTTTCCTTTTTTTTTGTTACCAAACAGCTGACGATTTATACAGAAATTTCTGTTAGTGTCGTCATGGAAACAAAATTAGCTATGAACCGATATCGTCCTTGATTAATGCAGCAAGACATTAATACTAAATTATTGTAATAAAGATTATTTAACTGTAAAAATAATTTGAACACAAAATGAGTTTTTTAAAATCTTTAAAAGTATATATATATATATATATATGGAGAAAGAAAAATACAATTTCAGCTTACCACACCCCACCAAAGTGCATCGGCAAAATTACTAAATTTCGGATTGGCATCCTTTTCAGCCAGAAATACAAGAAAAGAAGAGAAGATGAGGCCCAAAAATCCAATATACAAAGTGGTGATGAGTTCCTAAAACAGACATTAAATTATGTTATTAATTCAGCCTCAATTCTTCATTCAAAGATTTCAAAAATATCTAGATGTTTTTTTAATTAAGACAAATAGCACAGCATATATCCCTATATATTTGTCCTACAGACAGCGAGAGAGAGAGAAAGAGAGAGAGAGAGAGAGAGAGAGAGAGAGAGAGAGAGAGAGAGAGACGAGATTACAGGAAAGGTTATGTGTCTTTTTTTGGCATACCGTATTATGGTGATGGATATTCTTCCCGAGATCTTTAATTGCATGCGATAATTACTTCCGCACCGCTGGGTATTATACACCATTAAGTGGTGTGAAGCATTCACGTTATAATTCCAGCACAATGACTAAATTATTGACTTCTGAACGAATCTCATGAAAAATGCAAGCACAAACAAGACTCCGAGGCTATTATTCTAATTACCTTGCTCTGTACAAAAACATGTGAAAAAGTTGCCTTCTCAACAAAAAGTACTAAAATTAAAGTGAATTTAAATTAACAATTTTTCATTTTGTAGTTCTCTTTCATGTATATAAAATATATTAATTCTGTATACACAGTACAAGATCGGAGAGTTTAATTTTAATTAGGAGCCTGTGTAGCTCAGGCTCCTATTCCCAATTGATGTTCTTCCCGAGACGGCAAGTGGCATCTGCCGTCCAGGGCGCTAACTCGCCAAAAGAAAGAGTGTCGTAAGTTCGATTCTAGTCGCCGACTACAGGAATTTTTACTAAGCCTTTTTTTCGACCTGCTCCCAAGTTAGTCAGTCTCTAGCACGCACAAGCAGGGTTTTTCTACTGTGTTTAGTGTCAATACTATGTTGTCCCAGACCAGACTTTTGAGGTCTCATGTAAGAAAAATTTTATCACGGCGCCTGTGTAGCTTAGTGGAAGGGGATGTTTAAACTCCTCAGCGCTAAACCGCCGAAGAAAGAGCGTCATGAGTTCGATTCTAGAGGAACTTTTTAAAGGTGGAATAATAGTTAGTCAAGGCAATGTGGAGAGCTTGCAGGAAGATTTAAATAGGCTGTCAGTATGGGCGAAAGTTAATGGGTATCAGTTTAATGTCGAGAAATGTAAAGTTATTCATTTTGGGACAATAGATTACAAGCAGTGTATCACATTGATGGCTCTGTACTCTAGGAAATTGATGAAACTAGAGATTTTAAACAGAGAGTTGAAGTTTAGACGACATATTGCTAAGGTTGCTATGTTAGCCCATAAGATTATTTGGCTAGTGAAGAACACATTAACAAGTAGAGATAAGGAAGTTGTAATTCCTCTTTATAAGACATTGATACGTCCAAATTTGGATTGCTGTGCTCAAGTCCGGTCCCCTGGGTTTCTTGGGGATGAGGAAGCGGTGGAGAGGATTCAGAGGCAAGTGACCAAGATGATGAGTGGCCTGTGGAATGTTCCTATATGAGGATTGATTGAAGGTGTGTGGACTGCAGAAGTTGGTTGATAGGAGAAAAAGAGGTGATATGATAGAAATATTTAAGTTGCGTAAAGGATTTTATAGGATAGGCGCAATGGAAATGTTTCAGCAATTGACTAGAGGGACCAGAACAAGGGATCATCCCTGGAAGTTGAATACAGGTGTGTTCAGGGGTGCGAGGACTAAATGTTTTGCATGGAAAGTGGTGAATAAGTGGAATGGGTTGCTAGAGTCAATTGTGAGTGCTTTATCTGTTAATGGGTTCAAGGAGAGGTGTGATAGATAATGTGGATAGATTGGGTCTCTCGCGATGAGTCTTCGGGAGGTTCCCGTATATAATAATAATAATAATAAAATTCAAGTATGTGTATATAAGTTGTTTTCTTTTATACTTTAGTGCATTTGAAGAACTTATTAATCAAATGAGACAGAGCTCGATTTTTTTTCTTGTATAAAATACTGATTCTCAACTCTGGAGTATGAAAGAAGCAATAACAATATGAATAAATTATTTTTATTTATTTATAATCCATCCGATATCTCCACTCGGATTAATACACAATACATCAACCATGTTTAAAGGTGTCGTTTAGAGAAGCACTTGGCATTCAAAAGAAACTATTTTTGTGTTTTACTTTTTCGAAATATCAAAACTTGGACATAAATATTTGTAGCAAGTAATAGATAAAATACAGTTTCTTATTTAGGAGTAAGAATATTGTCTATAATGTTGCCACTTTAATAAGGAAGTAAGAACTTTTCTTTTGACAATGAAAATTTAGACTAATGTTTTGAAGTAATATAATGTATTTATAAAATCAATAATATTGTCATTTGTATGAATACAATTCCACGTTACGTTTTGGATATTTTTATAAGGTTCTCTTGTTTAGTTGTGATCTGTGGGAGCAAAAGTGCAGTCCTGGATTTTAATATCTTCATCCTTTGAGAAAAACAAATGTTCAATTTACAATGAATATGAACATGACTCTTTCCTGTCTAGTTCAGGGCAAAAGTTAAATTATAAAATCTTTTTCAGCATGCGTACATTTTATAATATGTACACCCTTCCTTTCGCTCATTTTTGAATAGAAAACCACTTTTTAATTTTAAATTCATCTTTTATTATTGGAGAGGTTTTCATGTTTTTTTCTTAATTTTTTCATTCATGCTCGCTAAATGTTTACTTTTTGCTTTATAAAATAAAGAAGAGTAACAACCAGTAACAAACTAGTCAGTTCCGACAAAAATATAACTACTTGAGATTCTCAGAGAATTTAGGAATTTAGTTCATAGCCATCTCCGCTAAAAAAGTCGAAAACGTCATTAACTATGTGTGATTTAAAAGTACTGCTTAAATAGAAGTTCAATGAAAACTCTAGAGCTAAAAAACAAACAAACGAATATTTATTATTTATAAATATTATTGTCGTTATAGCATGCATTTTTTTAAAAAAAGAAAGAACAATAACTTATGATTTTTAAACATAATGAACAAATATTTATTTTCACTAGAATTCTTGATTTACTCATCTGGTAGGGCTAAATAGGGATATAGCGACACTCTGTCTAATACTAGAACTATGACTGACTGATGTGAACACTCTGTATAGTCATTAAATAGAAATTAAAACCTATAAATGCTTAGTTCTGATAATATTTGTGACTTCATTCACACTTTTGTAAAAAAAAAAAAAGCAAAAGGAGGTGCGACTCAGTTTTATTTGTATTTAATGCGACAATTGAGTCTATTTCACATTCTAATTATGGATTGCAAACCTCTCCAACCATTTTGAACTGAGGAAACATAAGATAAGATTACAATTTTGTGGCTATTCGTTCACACTTCATGAGTCTAAACCAAATGCCTTTTTCAGTTTTATTTACTTATTTTCACATGCATTGTTATTTCTGGAACTAACTAAATCGCAATGAACTACATTCATAAAAACCGCACCCGTAAAAAAAAACTACCAATATTTATGAATCTGGTTGATGAGAGAAGGGCTTCCATCTACTACTTCTAGTACATAATTATATAACCACTTGTAGCAAAACAACTGACTGCTCTCAGAAATCATTTCCTTTTGCAATTTCAAGGAATGTCATTGGAAGGCTCTTCCATATTGAAAAATATTCAAATCATTTTTCCGTTATTTTATACTCTAATATAATATACATACTAAAGATTTATAATGTACTTTATAATCTGTTCACCTGCTTCACCTGGACAACAAATATTAAGGCACACATATCAACCATGTTTAACACTATTTTTTAACAAGTACAAAGCTTTTTTTTTTAGAATGTAACTTTTTCAGGCAGTAACTTGTTTTAGGGAGTAACCTGTTCAGGAATGTAAATTTTTTGGTAGTAACTTTCTTTTTTTTCAGGAAGAAGTAACTTCCTTTCTTTCAGAAATGTAACCATTTCAGGAAGAAATGAAGTTACTTTCTGAAAAAAAGAAAGTTACTACCAAACAAACCTGTTCAGGAATGTATTCCTGAACAGGTTACTCCCTAAAACAAGTTACTACCCGAAAAAGTTACATTCTGAAAAAAAAAAGCTTTGTACTTCTTAAAAAATAGTGTCCTTTCAGGAATGTAACGTTTTTTATGAAGTAACTTCCTTTCTTTCAGGAATATAACTGTTTTTCAGAAAGTAACTTGTTTCAGGAATATAACTTTTTCAGGAAGTAACTTGTTCCTTGAATTTAAAACTGACTCGTAAAATAATAATAAGGATAACAAGAAAATATTTAAAAAAATATTAAAAGAAACAATATTCATTATTTCTTGTCTTGTACCTACCTGTCGATGTGCATATACAACTGAGCCCAACAGCTTCCACGTTCCTCCGCGTCGATCCATTCGCACCATGCGGAGGATCTGGAAAAATCGGAGTCCACGAAGGGCAGAGGTAGCAAAAACTTGGCCGCTGCTTCCAACAGCCAGGACAACAATGGAGGCAATAATAACGATGACATCTGAAATATAGAGGCGGTGATTTATAAATTTACACATTCCATAATAAAGACAATCCTACAAACCCATATTACATTATAAGACATATTGGAACACTTTCAAAATGTACATAAGTTAAATCAACCTTTAAATCTTGAGAGTGCATGCAAGTATAATTCTTAATTTAATTTTTCATGACGTCCAGGAATTGGGTTAAGTAAAGACACTTAATTGGAAGATCACAAGACACAGCATTTCTCTCTCTTTGAACCAATTAATAGGTTTTTTAATAATATAAAATGGCCGTGCAAGTTGAGTGAGTTCTTGCATTGGAGGATAATAAAAAGAGAGTAAATCAAAAAAGCACTATATATTATAAAATATTGTAAAAAAAAACATACATTGTAAAATTAGGCAACGATACTACATTTCCTTACAAGTGGGTCGGCAGAAATTATAATTAATATTATAATTTGCATACTTGGATGAAACTGATATAAAGCATACTTATGTATTATTGTCATTTGCAATAATCGTACTATAAATTTACAGTTGGTAAGCAGCTATACAGTTAGTAAATAATCATAGTATTAATTAAGAGCAATAATTTGCAGTTATTATGTTGTCCACTTAATGAAAATAAGCGTATCTTTTTTTTTTTTTGATGAATGTACAAGTTTTACAGAGATTATTGTAAAAGAATGAGTTCATTGTAAATAGCAATGTTAAGAACAACAACAATAATCATAATAAAATCGCACGCACGCACACACACACACACACACACACACACACACACACACATAGGTCTTATTTGAAGCATGAAATCAACCGATCTTTATGTTCACGCGGATAATTCAGTAAGACACGTGATGATTTAATTTTAACACACATAACAGTTGAATGTGTTAAATTGGGTGAATTTAACAATTAATTACATTGTACGATGTGTTAAATGTGTTTAAAGCATTTAACATATATAAGAGTATAGCTAATAAAAATAATTAACAACTTACAAATCTTTTTCTAATACACCACCTATATTTCATTATAAGTAGTTCCTACACTGTAGCAATTTACTGGCTGATATTAAAAATAACAACAAACTGTAAATGTGTTATTTTATAATAATAAAAAAATAATTCAATCATTTTAGAGATTCACTCTTTATTTATGTGTTGTGGCTGTAAACCTACTGAATCATGATTTGTTTCTGAACTAAAGTAATGTTATTCTCTCTTCTCTCTTTCAAGATAAAGTGCTATTAGTTGGAACTAGTAGATTCTTCAAGGGTTCTTTCACAAATCCCTAAACAATGATTGGTATATCCACTACAGGCTACGATGTAGTCCGTAGTTTTTGTTCTGAAGGTCTAAAGAGAAATTCATCCCTTTTGATCAACGTACCAGCATCTTTCCGATAAAAAATGAACTCTGAATGCTATCGCTTTCTTGTCTTTACATTAATCAGTATTCTGGGAACCGAGAAAGGTGGCGCTGATAACAATATAAGTAAATTAATAGAGCTATTTGCAAGGCGTTAAGAAGTAGCACGTGCTTTCATGTTTAGTAGCGTTGGAACCTATTACAGTACCTTAAGTAATGACGAGACTAATGATAAATGGATGTGCTTTGTAGCAAGGCTTCACGGTTTTTGTTGCTCTTATGGAAGGGCTCTGAGTAATCATATCCATGCGAGCTGCTAGAACCTTGATTACTTAAATTCACTGTGTACTCTTATCGTGTTTGTTTTTATTTGGATCACCATCTACGATGTTTTCTCCTGTGAAAGTTTAAGTTGAGGAAGAAAAAGAGTTAAAGAGATAGCTTAGACATTTTTGAAGTACACATAAAGGTCAAATGCATTAGTAACGATAAGTAGGCGCCAGTGCGATGAAGCTACTCAGTTCCGGGAAATACCGGAAATGAAACGCAAGGACACCTTAACAATAATACTTTAGAACAAAAGATTCTCAGCTATCGCCGCTAGAGGACGCTAACTACAGAGATGCTTCATATTCTTTTGAACATTGTGATTAAAATTGTTTTTCTTTTGAAAATGATTGGCGCTAGCACGATGTGTTCGATGTTAGTAGCATAATGTACAGTTAAAAGAACACTTCAGGGAAAGTCGCGAGTATGTTTTTTTTATGCCAAACTAAATAGCTTTATATACAAAGAAAGAGTGTGCGTGTACAGGAAAATAAACCAATAGTTTACCAGTTATTACTAGCTTGAATAACTAAGTCATTGCACGCTATGAATACACATGAATGATTATCAAAATAAGTGCGATAAGAAGTGAAAGGTTTCACATAGTCCGTGTGTGTATAATCAATCAAAATACCTGACTCTCCCCCCCCCCCCCACGGTTGCTCAAAACCTTTTCTGCGTGACGAAGTTGATCAGTATGAATTTAAACATTGTAGGCTTAATCATGTTTGTTTTTCTCGAGGTAATGGAGCAGTTCGCTGTGACCGCTCTTTCCTCGTTAATATTTCCATTTGCCCTTCATGCGACCTGACACTTCACTTAATGTATTTAGGTGCGTAGTGGAATCACGTGACCGCCGGGACGATATGATCCTTCTATTTTCGGTCGAGGCGAATGTCTATTTATCATGATTAGAGAGAGAGAGAGAGAGAGAGAGAGACGAATTTTCTTTCCTTGCCGTGGTTTCTCTCAATTACGTTAATACTTCTCAATGTGTCAGCTGTAGCGATGATCATTTATAACGTCACGGATATTATTCGGGTCTCCTATTACAGCATACCATTCTCACTTTCCCCAACTATTACCTTCCACGTTTCACTGATCGTATTTCAAACGTTACACAGCCATTAATGGACACCAATATTTTCCTTAAAATTCAACTGCCGAATCTCGTGAGTTGGCACTTTCAATATAGAAACGAACCATATCATTAGAAAGCACATGGTATTTCACTGATACCATTTGGAATTCATTTTATAAATCACGTCATATGATATAGCTTTTATAACCTCTGCAGAGTCATACCTTCGAAATCACTGCGTTGAATTGGTGCTGTGCATTTTACTCTTCAAAAGCCACAATTCTTTTGATTCATGATTACTTAAGCGCTTAGGGATTTTGAAGGTAAAAAAAGCCATTCCCTTAATTATCTAGTGATTCTAATTAAGAACTCTATTTATTCAGTAGTAATAGCTACACATTCTCAAGAAAAGAATGCGACCATCTTGGCCAAGGATACCTTATCAGAACTTTGAAACACCTAATCTAAACACAGTCTGCAGAAGCATGAACGTTAAATAGAAGTATGGAAATGTAACCATCCGATAACTAAACTAATTCTCCGTGACCCAAGAAAATAATAATAATATTATTATTACCCTATCTCATCTTCTTTTTCGTGTTAGGGCTAAACTGCCTTGTCATGGCCAAGTAAACGCTTTTCAGATACTTGGTTATCACTACTTATGATAGGGATTATTTTTACATGCGTAATATATTGACTGTTAATTGCGTGTGTTCTGATTGGCCAGTTTATCTGTTTTGCTGGAGGGAAAAAGCCATCAACCACTGTATCAGATCGGCTACTCACCTTCATTCGAAATTCCCTGATAAAAGTTCTTTGTGTCCTGGATATAAAGAAACTTTATCAGGGATTTTCGAACTGGATTCAAAGCCATCTTTCTGAACAAACGGAATCGTCGATACAGACTGAGGTACAAAGAGGTTCTGTGATTATTATTATTATTATTCGTATCAGTAGTATGTATTTAAATAGTTAACTTTCAAACAGTTTTCTAACCTTTAGTTAAACACTTTAAACATTTAGCTAAATAGTTTCATGCCCAGAACTATTCCCAACCGAATACTTAATAGTAATCGGTGATATAAAGATCACAAATGTAAATCATATAAATCACAACGACACTGCATTATATTTAGCTTGATATCTGTGTATTATCACCTAATATCATTAATAACTCCATTCACTAAGGAAGAAAGAGCCTGAAATATCGCAGCTTCTAGTATAGGCTATATAAACATACGGGCACTCTAAACAGCACACACAGCAACAATCATAAAACGCAAACTAGCAGAT
Source organism: Typopeltis vanoorti (assembly GCF_054136105.1). Lineage (NCBI taxonomy): Eukaryota > Metazoa > Arthropoda > Arachnida > Uropygi > Thelyphonidae > Typopeltis > Typopeltis vanoorti. The sequence goes on from NC_143552.1 coordinate 82,643,745, forward strand.
CATTATTTCACGGCCCTAAAATGGCAAAACAGAACTCAATCCTTGAAATGTTTTGAATCTGAAAAACAGTACAAAAATTAAACTAAATAAATAAAGAAAAAAGGAAGGAAGTTAAACAATAAATTAATGACGTTACCAGAACTGTACATACTTTGGGCTGAAACATTAAACCATTAAACTTACACTGGAGAAAATATATAAGAAAACTTCAAAGAAAACTGAAATACATACACAAGCCAAAATAGCTGAAAAATACAAAACATAACTTTACTTGTACAAAAAAAGGATGTTTTATGGAAACAACATGCGATACCAAAGTAACCTTACATTCCAAAAAACAAACAAACAAAAAACTATAAAGATTAACGAGATTATGGATTGTTTTAGGCCACTGTCTTCAAAACCATAAAACAAAGCTTCATGAAAGAGGGAAAACCTTTCCGACAGGTAACAAAAGAAGGTTCCTCCGTTCACAAAGCGCGATCCTCCACATGAAACACAAAGAAATCACACATTTTGGTTTTCAACTATAATAGAAGCAGAAATTTATCTGTAGTTAATGAACTCAATCCAAATAAATATCCAGGAATCGATTATATTAGACCTAAAGATATTATACAACGCGTAGCTAGCTGTGTGTTATTTATAACTGGATACATGCACCCAACACGTTAAAGATCGCATTAATGACACTTATATACACAAAACGGAAAAGAAATTCAATCCTCAACTACAAAATCACAGCTGCACTATCACTTATCAACCAAGTTATAGAAAGGATCGTTCTCAACAAACTTGCAACATATGCAGACAAATTTCATACCATTCCAAAAACACAATAAAGTTTCCATAAGAGTAAGGGAACAACAACCCTATTGAAAGATGCTACAGACCTAATTAACGCTGCATTAAATAAAAAGAAAATTGTCATGGTCCTCTTTATTGACCTATCTAAAATATTTGATATCCCCATGAAACTAATCTGAAAAAGCTAAGATATGCCTTCGCTTTTTCTGGAACAGGTTGGCCTCTGTACACATGGCTTAGAAATTACTCCAAAAATAAAACAATTAACACTCATCGGATCATCTCGCGGTGCAGAGTTACCAGTAACCTGAGAAGTTCGAAAGGAAGCTGTTCTCTCTCTTTTTGTACTCTTCTCTTTATCATCTATATGCAAAACATAATACGAGCTTAGACTTTAAAGTTCAGTACATCATGCCATGCAGTGCGTGCGTGCGTGTGTGTGTGTGTGTGTGTGTGTGTGTGTGTGTGTGTGTGTGTGTGTGTGTGTGTGTGTGTGTGTGTGTGTGTGTGTGTGTGTGTGTGTGTGTTCTACTCAGTGCAGTTCTATCCGCATATTTCTTGAACATTGGATAGAAATGCATTTAGTGTTAGAAGATCATTCCGAAGATGACAAGCAAACAGACGGATATTTCAAGAACTAGCTATTTCAAGACAATATCTATATTAACTATATTTTGAGGTACATATAGCAGTATCATAACGGACGAAATCAGGAGCAAAAGAGCCAATTTGTTCAAGAGAGTAATTGTTTGATCATCGAGAAGGTTGATATTTTAATGGTACCAATAAGTAATGACATGTAATCAATAATACTACTTACCAATAACGCAGAAAGGACTCCTTAAAAATTTTAGTCTGCCAAGCCATCCCTGATATCTGGATCGGCAACCTGACGACCAAATTCGGAGACAAAATTCTACACCAAACCAAACTACCATCACGATCTCCTGCAAAATAAATATACAGAATTGAAGAGTTTGTTGTGATTCTCTGTACAAATAAAACTGACTTTTGAATCAACTTAACTGAGTGCTCTGTATGTCTGTGATTATTCTTATCACAAATTCTTAATTAAAAAAAAAAGATTTAATACAATTTGTTAATAAGGAAAGAATTTGATAAGCCATCAATAATCTATAGCAGGCGTGGCCAACTTCATTCTGTGGGAGGGCCAATATATGATGAGTGGTAGCGTCACGTGCCGCACACTTTTAGACAGAACTTAAATAAAAATAAACTGCATTTTTTCAAGGCAATGGTTATATGTACTGAATTACTATATTTGTTAAATCATTTTACTACTGCGAGAACAATATAAAATACTTGATTGATTTAAATATAAGTTGTTAAATTAAGTTTAATTACATATTTCTGGTTTTGTTACATGTAACACAACTTAATGAGAACACTGTGGGCTTTCGTGTGCGGCAACAAGTTCATCAAAGTTGATTTGCAACGATGATGACGATATTCGTAACAAATCCTGAGGGTGGTCATCAGTCGGTTGTCTTCTTTGTGACGATTGTTGACGAATTGTTTCCGTCATCAGAAATAATGAATATAACTAATATATCAATCAGAAAACTCTGCGGTCGAAACTAATAGCTAAATTGACAATACATATAATTGAATATAGTTTTTATCCTGCCTATGATCTACAGAAAACTGATATATCTAAATGTGTTTGCAATATTTCTCTGTTAATGTAATTGAATTTATTGCTCGAGTTAGAAGACTGCATGTTCCATTACATCTCAAGTAACTCTTTTTAGACAACCGTCTTTGTTCTCCGTGTAATAATCACGCATACCAATAAACTGCTCTTATCGAAAAACTGATCTCGATTAAGATTCATCTGCAAATATTTGTTTTAATCAGGTTTTCTTAGACAGATAAAAATATTAACCAGTATTTTATATAATGATATGAACAGCGGAAAACACAATGTATAACACGAAATCCTTCTTGATTAAGTTTTCTTAATTAACAACTCAGAGAAAAATTAAGAATTCTTAATCAAGAAAGCTTAATGAGTTTCGCTAGTAATAACCTGCTGACATAAAAAATAACGGGTTGCGTAACCTCAAGATTGCCTTTATATTTTGCAATATTTTCTCGCATATCTAAACTATGAATTCCCAATTATCAAATGAATGTAATGCCACATTACACGGTAATTAATTCATTTTATAATTTAGCACATTCTATTATATAATGAGTTTATTCATTGGTCATGTTCCAATTTTTTTTCTCCGATTCTTTCTCGCATTTCTCCGTTATCTGTGGGAGAAGGCGATATCAACGATTATTGTTATTTTTAAAGACAGTTCTATTTACAAAAAATTGCAAACCCACATTAGATTAATACCGTTTTTATTAAAGATTAGAATTGTGGTAATTCTATTCTAGTGATGAAGATCATCTGTCATTTAAAAAAGTATTTGTTAAAACACCCAATCTATCTGGCAGTATTTTCTTTAAGCCAACAATACCTAACAAGACATACTGTTCTTTAGTAACTCGTTTTATGTAAAATTTGGATATTTATATGCTTCGAACACATTATCGAAGTTCGTCGTCAACTAACTTCGATAATGTGTTCATCCTCAATAATAAATCCCAGTGGTATATCATGCCCTAGTGATCCTCACTGTTCGCTACAGTGACATATTGGATCGCTAGAACTCTTTGCGTTTATTAGGAGGTGACTTGAGCTTGTCTACGCACGGCGTTAATAATATTTAGTCGGTTAGAAATACCATCATCTGGGTATAGAGGTATTCTTGAGATACTAAAGCTATGGTTGTGTTTCCTCCGGTAATAAATGCCACATTTATTAAAGGAAAAGATCAATTTGCTAGGGTTTTTATTTTCTTTGGTTTCAGAATTACAGTATTTGGTACTATTTCTTGTCGATGGAAAGGGTATGAATAAAAAGCTTAATTGATGAATAATATGCTGCGATTACGTTAATGCTCAGATTGCTGAATTTTACTAATGATTCGATGTTGGTTCGCAGCTTGTTAGTGTCTAATTATTTCAACTGGTGTAAAGATACTGCGATTAGATGTGTTGGCTGCTAGCTGTTGTTAATCGTTTACAAAAATCCAAATACATTTTAATAGAAATTTTCAGGTTTCATAGGTCAGTTTATATGAAGACATTCGTTGCATTTATCTGAGAGGATATATTCCAAGGAGACTTTCTTCATGGCTTTAACTCTCCAATTTCATGCAATTTTCTATATACTACATTAAAAGAATCTAAAGTAAATTTGCGAAATTATTCAAGTAAATATTGTAAATAATCTTATCAAAATTTTCTTTCGAAGATTTCTTTCTTTTGCTTGATCATAAATCAAAATGAATACCAAGAAATTTGTAATTTTTGCATGAATGATAAATTACTGAGAGTTTTATGCTGTTTGAGTTTCTTCGAAAATACTCAAGAATATTCAGACCTCACCAGGGGCAAATTCTCCATGCTTGCTATGCTTGCTGCGCAAGCTCATTAATTGTGAAAGAAGTAATATTTATTTGTTAATAAATGCATGCATTTATAAGCATTTCACTTAGGTTTTTATTTTTGTAGACAGAAGACGTCTTAAGCTTGCACGGCAGTAATTGAGTTTTGCGTTGTGTATCGAAAGCCGATGCTTGCTCGTCTAATCAAAGCTACCTTGGCTTGCTCGGTTGTCGGAGCTTCCAGGTTCTCGCTGGAGCACTGTGATTTCATGCGCGCGCATAATCATTTCCGCTCCCTCCACGTCATCTCACCCTGTTGCTTAAACACGGGCCATACACAGTCAAAGTAGCTCTAGCCAGTAAGCTTCAGCCAGCCTTTACAAGTGTGCGGGTTGCTTGGGAAAATTAAGTTACAACCAACTTTTTATGACGATGTTATTGACCAGTTCATAAAGAAGAATCGTAGGGTAGAATTTGTTTTCAAGTAGCTAAATTGAAAAAGATAGAATATCATTTATAAAATAAATGTTGCATTTGTATGATTAAATGTACATAAATGTCTAAATATATAGTTCTAAATGGTCATTAATTCATTATTCCCCTAATCAGACTTCAATCACACCTCTCACTCCCTGAATAATAACAAGAGCAAGCGTGAATTTCAAGACCAGCATTCGCCCCTAAACCTCACAAAGATTTATAAAAATGAGCATTCCTTCCTGCATAAAAAAAATGATGTCTATTTTTTGGAGTAACAAAACATGTATGATTTTTCCTTTTTGATAATATCCTTACTAATAATGAATAAAAGACTTTTTTTTATTCCCGTGGAATTGCTTACTACTGAAAGGTTTACAAGCCTTTCTCACTCATTTTTATGACAGCGTCTTTCAGAGAATCTCTTGGTTAAGGTCAACCAGAATTAAATAGGCAGTAGGCTGATTTTACTTTTCTTAAATTTTCTTTTTCTTAAATCCATTTGAAATTAGATTATAGAATTTCTTTGATGATTTACTTTTTTTTTGGACTTACTGATTTCCACTTTTCTATTTTTTTTAAAAAGCTTCTGTCTTCAGGCTGGTGATTATTGTTAGTAAAACAAGAATATTCTCTAACTGCAGTAATAATCTGTTTGCTATATTCGGGCAAATCTCAGGTGGGCCTAAACTAGTTTTAAAAAATTTGAAATTGATTTATCGGCTTATACATTGTGCTAAATCATTTTCAAATAAAGAACCTATTTAAGAACTTCAATTCTTAAAAATCCATTTACATCTTCTGTCTTTAATTTTTCCTTTGTAATATACAAAACGGAAAGTATTTTAGCTAATTGTTTTCTTAGGTGTTTAATTTTCAAATATTTTAATTTAAATTTATTTCAACTACACATTTTCTTCTCTAAAAATATCGGTAAGAGGGTTGACAGCTCCATATCGGCAAAGTTCCCCATATTGACGATCTATCGGTATATAAATACACAACTAAGTGTACTAAAGATTCGCCTTATCATTATGCGAGTTTCCAAGAATGCCTATTCGTTAAAAACGTTTATAAGACCTACGTCTATAAGACACACTACAAACTAGACTGAAGAATACAAACATAATATACTGATCAAACTTTAGCTAATATAAATACGATTATCCCTGTGTACACAGGACAAAAATGACTCCGTGTTCAAATGCGATAATGAATGAATAAATTAATACTGCATAGAATGAAATTAAGAAAAGCACTGTTTTGATTGGTCGTCCTCCAATTGTTTCCGTAACTGTTATAATTACATTTACCTATACTATATACTGTAAATAAAACAGAAATGATTACTTACAAAAGCAGCTTTAGTAATTTCATCTACTTTCACGCCAATTATTGCGAGAAAAATAAAATATGAAACCGGTATTTACCGCACGATTTACATTTTTATTGGAAATGTTTCGGAAATAACTTAAAACAGAAGAGTTTTATAGTTATGTGATATTATTTAATGTATTCAAGTTTTACCGCCATCCTCGGTATTGACTACAGCTTAAATATTGATATATTAATATAAAAAGAAGTGTCAGCTCAAATCATGAGAAACATTCGATCTGTAATACCAAATAGAGTACAAGGAATAATTTCAATCAAGTACGAATCAAAAGGAATAGTATTAATTGCGTGTATGTGAGGGGTGGTAAATAAAATTACTTTTCAAACTTGGGACTGTTTTAAGCGTTCATTCTTATAGGAATGAAAGACTTTCTGGCGTTTTTCTAATAAATTTTGTAGCTAGAAGAAATAACACGAGGGGCAAAATCAGATTCGTCCGACACCTGTTGTTTTATGCATTCTAGATATTCTTTTAACTATATCCTAGCTGATCTTTCTGCTCAGTCCTGTCCATAAAGCAAAGAATAGAATAATAGAATAAGCTACTGGATAGGACCCAGGGGAAAAGAGATTCATATGCTAACTACTTTGGGCAAGAAAGTAGTTAGCATATGAATCGGATGGAATGAAGCCTGTAGACTTACCACTAGAAAACTGAAAAATATTTGTCATAAACCTTTGATGTATGGAAAGAAAAAAATCTCTTGTGGAGATCGATGATGTGATTCCAGCTCATAGAGAACACATTCTCTATGAGCTGGAAGATATAATCATTGGAGAGAAAAGTGGATTTTATAGTCTGCAGTTCTTGTAAAAAAAAAAAAAAAAGCTTTGGTCTATGAAGTAGATTTTTAACTTACTGACTTATGAGTAAGGATGATGATTATGATAGGATGTGGTATTGGAAAATTATTACTGGTTTTCTTTGTGTAGACTGAAACTCGTAGGATAAGTAAATCTAAAAAAAAAGAAAAAAAAAGACTGTTGTTGGTTTTTAGTTTTAGAATACTCTCGGCTTTTCACGGACCATTCGTAAATATAAAATGGGTTCCAACATCATTAATACTAACTAAAATTCCATTATAACACTCATAAGAATTTTAAAAAAAAACTGAAAAGCATGCACTGTTGTCTTATTACTTCGTAAATCACACTAAGACCGACATCTCTACTATTATGTGTCACATTATTCTTGATTACGCTAATCTCCTTTGGAACTGAAACTGAAACTGAATTGGACTCCTCAAACGTGTTCATAAATCAGCAACTGCTATCTGTGGTAGCCTACCACTCCGAAGCAATTATTTTCATGGCATGAGCCAGCTTTCCAAACTAAGTTTGTAAAAGAATGTATCTTCCTCATATGTACACTCCATTTCTACCCCAGGCACATTTTTTCTTAGAACGAAATCATCTAGATGCTTTCATCTTGTCACAATCTTTACTCGAGAACTTATGTAGCTATCCGCACAAGCGATTTCAGACCGAGAGTGGCCTGCATCCAATGAACATATAATTCTACTGCTCTTACTTGAAGTTCTGTCAATATTCATCATATTAAAATAGAAAAGCAAGGAAATTAACAAGATAGTTCACAAGAATAGCTCTATGACACAACACCAAACGAACAAATTCTTTCAAAGTGTTGTAAAAGCAAAGCATAACTCATGGAAACCGATTTTAATATAGAAAACAAAGCCTTACTTTTGTGGGTTAGTAGATCTGCAAGAAGATTCCTCCCGCTACAACTCTAAGACAATGTTCTAAGGACGGAATTCATAAGCAAATAACTTCATCGTTATTGAGTGAGTATAACGCATAATGTTACTAAATTGAACAAATTTCCCTTCTAGATCAATGAATGATCCCAAATAGTTCAAACCATTCATAAATTAATTTTAAACTGAAGCTGAGTTTAGCGATCTCGTGTGGATAACATTTGCAATGGACAGAAATAATATACACTCGTCTCACTTATACATACAGGGCGGCCATAAAATAAATTTCCCTCTTTGGAGGCATCTGTAGTTAAAACCAATAAACGGAATGAGATCAAATTTTATATTGAGACTTTTGAAGGCATGGGGAGATGATTTACGCAAAAAAAAAAAATGTAGTACTAAAATTCGCCGATAGGGAAATTTTGGCGCTGGCAGAGCCGAAAACAAGCGGATAATTACATTAAAGGCAGATAAAATGGAATAATAACATTTCGACGGGGTAAGCGACAGCCGCGTCATTCATTCCATAATCTGCGGTAGTTAGTGCTTGCACACGACTGAACTTATACGGATAGAAGTGAAGCATTTTCCATAAGCCATAATGAAGTTTGCGAGCTATAGCACGAGCGATTGGACCAGTACTTCTTCTAGTCATTAAGAAGTTTGAAGAAACTCGATCACTAGGAGTTAGACCTGGCAGAGGACGGAAAGCAGTGCAAGAAGAGACAGTAACAGACGTTGCTACTGCAGTGTTCGAGTTTCTTCAAACTTCTTAATGATAGCTCTCAGTGCTACAGCTGACATAGCTAAATTCCCGAACGGCGGCTACGGCATTGCACTGTTTAAGGTAAAACAACTTAACAAGTAAAGCACGCTGAGGCAAGATAGCATATTCAGCACAATTCGTCAGTCATTCTAATAACCGCTTGAACGTTCCCAACCCCTTTTTAAGTGGAATTGGTGGCCCTGCTGTCACGTACGCACAGTAAAATTTGCACAATCCTTTTTACTTGAGTTTACTGCAAATATTTGACTGCTTTCGGCTCCACCAGTGCCAAAATTTCCCCTATCGGCGACTTTCGGAACTAAATATTTTTTTCGGAATTCATATCCTCATGCCTTCGAAAGTCTCAATGTAAAATGTGGTCTCATTCCGTGTATTAGTTTTAGCTAGATACCGCCAAAGAGGGAAAGTTAATTTATGGCCACCTTGTATATATATATATATATATATATATATATGAATTAATTACCATGTTATATATATATATATATGTAGAAAGATTTTTACCTTGGGTCTAATATATGTTAAAGATACCAAGTTATTTTAAACCTGTTTTTTTACTCCATTTCCCATTGACATATATTATACCCAAGGTAAAAAACTTTCTACATCTAGCTCTCATCCTGAGATTTTTATTTAATAAGGTCAAAGCACCTTTTAGTAACTTGTTTTAGTAAAATACTTATAAGCTCTGTATTACTTAACCTTGGTGTTCCTAAGCCTGGCTCCCACTGATGAGACCTCAATAAAGGTCGAAACCAGTCTGGGTAGTGGCCCCTTGCCTTTAATGCATAGCATCATACATCTCCTCAAGGAGATGGGCTTTGCATTAAGGGTAAATATAGCAATCAGAGCTTATTCTAACTTTACCACGAGTTGCCTAGACTTGTACTACTTTACGGGTCAGTTAGACCCGCATTACGTTGCAGGCGCAAACTTGATTTATTTGTCAAGTTTGCTTACTTGGGAAATGGAGTAAAAAACCAGGTTTAAAATAACTTGGTATCTTTAACATATATATATGTATGCGTGAATATATATATACATATATATGTATACATATATATATATGTTCACGCATACATATATATGTATGCGTGAACCTTAACTATTATTTTATTTATGGTGCGATTGATATATAAAGACAGCGAGATAGGAAGAGAAACTAACCATACGCAATAAAATGAAGCTACTTGTCTCTTCAAGTTCTTCGATTGTGGAAAAGACACTAAGCACGAGGCAGAAGAACACCATCAGGAACCTGCAAGAATACAATATCAGTAAAAAAAAAAAGAAGAATATATAATAAAAAATTATTATACGAAAAATAAATCCCATAACGAGTGTGATTTAAGATAATAATATACAAAGACAGACACACATAGAAGGAATTATTTCCTTAATCATAAATTAGAATTGGAAATATGACAACAGTTGAAATTAATTTCATAAAAATTATGCCAAATGGGTTTTACTCTTATGTATTGTTATTTTGAAAGCTATTTTAAAATATTTAAAATGTTTAATGCTTTTATTAGGAATTACACCATGACAGCAAGGAATTGAATTTTCATCTAAGCTAACTTGATCAAACAAACAAGTAAAACAAGGAAGATACTTAAACGAATAGTCTTAATTTATTTACTGATGTTGACTACTATGGTCTCTTCATAGATTTTTATGCGTTATCAAAACTGAATTGTACCTCTTTAGCAATCTATACATCTCGATTAATATCAGATTTATTAGTTACATTGTTTATTCAATGATAGATGTGGCAATTCCAATAGTGTATCGAAAGGAACATTTTAAAATAAATTGATGAAGGGACAAAAGCATTTCACTACAGATCCAACATATGCATTTGGATAAATGTTTTAATGTGATTGTCACTCAAAGAATAAAATTAGAGCATCAAGAATTTCTGTATTCATATTCAAACTGATAAATAATTTATTGATTAGAGACTACTGAATTACTTGAAGTTCATGCTGTTTTCAGAGGAAAGTTTTTAAAAAAGAGAACAATACAATGACTCATTTAAGGGTAATATAGCAATATTTATCCCTGAAAATTTCGATGCAAACAATAAATCAAATACCTAGGCACGTGCAATTGACAAACAACACGCTCATTTTTGCACAGCCAACGTACTGCCTATGTAATAATCCAACCAGCAACAGCTACAAGTGATCTCAGAGATATTAAAGATCGGTAAAAATCAAATGTTAAACTCTTTATACTAACTGCAAAGCATCAGGAGATAGATGCTGGAAAATGAAACGGTCAAAAGCAGAGCATCGTCATTATTTCTCATCATTTATTTCTAGTAATTTATTTATACAACGAATGAGTAAAACAATTCGAAAAATTTCTTTCGAAAGAGAAAGATAGAAGAAGAAGATGGAACAATCAACACCGAAATAAGGCCAGTAAAAACGTTTCGGCAAAGATATGCTTTTAGTTCTTTGGTTACAAAGATCTGGATTCGATTCTGGACGTAAAAATCCTGTTATAAGGACAGACCATAGGGGATATTAAAATTAAAAATCCATCCTTATTCAAATTAAGTGGATATTGTATACAACATTATTTCGAAGCCGAATAGAGAAACAACAAGAGTTTCATGCCGAATATAGAAACTATAAAAGTTTCGGCGGATCCAAGCGTAAACAAACCTTTCATGACAGGGGCAACTCGTGGTAAAGGTGGAGTAAGCTGTGATCACTATCCTTAGTATTTCCCATAATGTAAAACACATCTCCTAGCGGATATGTATGATGTTATGCATTTTATGGGGGGGGGGTCACTACCCAAACCGTTTTCGACCTTTTTTGAGTCTTGTCAGTGGGAGCCAGACCCTAAATACTCAAGTTGACTTCAACCTGAGTATTTACGGGTATGGGTGTCTAATTACGGGTCTAATTTGAATAATTTTACATCGCCGAAGTGAAGCCTTTTGGCTCTCTTTTTCAGTAATCCATCCTTATTTCACATTCAAAGAAAAAAAAAATAGAAACTATGAAAAAATTGACCAGAGACTTACAGGGATGCAATCCTCGGTGTCGGAGTTTTTTAGCTTGAACCACTTAAGACACACACGAGCGCTGCCCAGGCGTCCGTATAGTTGTCTTTTATTTCGATCAAGGTTTCACTGTCCTGACAACTGTTTCGAACTAATGAAAACGTCCATATAGACGCCTGAGCAGCGATCGTGTCTTTTAAGTAGTGCAGACTAAGAAAATTCCATTGCCGAGGATTGTATCTCCATAAACTCTCTGGTTAATTCTCGGATAATACTTTTTCTTCTGCTATGAAATGAGGATGGGTCTTTAACATGTCCTATTTCTATTTCCTATTTTTTAAAAAAATTATTACCGTTAAAAGGACTTTTGAACTGAGCAGCCTTATACGGATGTAGAGGGGTTTTCTTACTGAAAAATCTCAAATTTTTTATTCCTAAAAAAAAAAAAAAACTAACCAGAAGAACGCGTACAATTAACAGCTTGTTTTAAGCAACCTCTAGTTGCTTAAAACGTAATTCCAAACAACTTAACCCTTTGATTTTTCCATAAATATTTGCGCAAAATCAACAATGAGAAATTTTTTATATGCAAGAAAAGCATGTAATCAATTGATTTCACAAATATGCGTAATCTCGGTTTCAATCTCAATGATGTCCACCTCCGCCTTCATTCTGTCCGACTGCACTTACTTTTTTTAACAGCCATATTCCTTCTTTGATCACTATCAATCTAATTTTCTCCAAATACATACTCTTTGATACTGTCTAAATTACATTTTTTCCTTTATTTGTGATTTTGTTTCATCTGTGAAAATGTTATCGGTGGTTTGGGTATTGTAAATGGAAATTTTGTTACCGATTTCGATGAGGTCATCTACGACGGGGGGGGGGGGGACGCTGAAAAGTTCTGATAAACACCTAGAAAAAAAAATGATATTAAAGCAACTGATATAACCACAAGAAAGAACATATCTTAAAACCCTTCAACCCCTATGCTTCATCAAATTGTAATAATTTGTTCCTTTTCTTTTAGAATATACAAGAAGACATGTTAGAACGCATACATAATCCTTTTACGAAAAATCATCTATTGTTATACAAAAGAAATGCTCACTAAAGAACTTTGAAAAGATGGCATTCATTTCTATGCTGGCCTCGTTCGTTTGTTATTCTCGGAACCCCCTCCCCCTTGTGTTACCATGGTCCCCGTCTCTTACAAGGTTTCCATTGATAGAACGCTTTCGGAAAGAATGTTGACAGATTAGTATTACTGCAAGAGATGCAGTTGCCTCTTCTTCATCGTCATGGTAGCGAGAAAAGCCAAGTGACAATACCCAAGGGAACTCGCAGGTGACAGTGCTGGAGACGAAGGATGTTTGCAGTTAACGTTGGCTTAACAAGTATTAATGTTACAGAGTGTGACGTTTATCGGTACACACAGTGAAATAGAATCACACGTTTACTCCCAAGGCACAGTGTTCATTTGCTTCGAAAGTGGCAAAATTACTCATTAAACAGGTAAACATCGAATTATGTAAAACCCTCTTTTGTAGTTTAAACTGCGTAAAATTATTCCATAATTTCAAGAAATGTTTGCCTTATTAAAAGGAAAGGAAGCGAAAAAAAAAAATTCGCTCTTTGAAATATATTTAAATATATTTCGTGCATCTTTTGAAACTTAAGTTTGCGTGTATCCCTTTTAAATGTGGAGAATTATGTTTAATAATGAATTTATGAGAGAGAGAAACGAAAAAAGAAAATAGAAACGATAAAAAAGCAACAGAGCAAATCACCGTATACAAAACTATGGCACGAAGAGCTCGAGGCATTCTGCCCACAAAATAAACCAATGAACGACAGTCATGCTTAAAGGAACGTGTTGGTATGATGTAATTATTGTAACATCATCGTAGACTTCACTGAAGCATTTCTTCCTGTGTTTTCCCGTTGCAACGAATCAAGGCTCCTTCCTGAAATATCATGGAAGTTAATAATCCATAAACCAAGTTACAATGGAAAATCCATAATGCCAAATAGATGATCAAGGCTTCAGAGAGAAAGGAAGAACAAAATTTCACTGCAATAGGTGTCAATGAATTTCAGAAATTCTCAGAATTTACTTTGGTTATGGAAAAGAATAAAAGACTACAGACTCTAGAAATTTAGATATAACTGCTGCTACATACACTGAACGTATACTTTGCAAGAAGTATTACCCTTAATACTATGCTAGGATGCATAGACTATTCCCTCAATGAGGCATTTTACTATATTTTAATTTATACCGGGCAAACTTTCAAATTCTTTCAAGAATCATGGATGGAAGAGGAGGAGAAGGAAGATGAACCAACGAATCTCATATGTTAATTCATCGGGTGTAAATCTGATTGATTTAGAATTCATTAATTAAAAGAATAGCATGAAAAGGAAGAGAGAGAGAGAGAGAGAGAGAGAGAGAGAGAGAGAGAGAGAGAGAGAGAGAACATTTTTAGATAATTCAATACACGAAAGGTTGGAAATTTAGGGTACATGAAATCTAATTTTCAATGGTTTGATTTCTGAAGCAGCCGATCTGCCAAATAACGCTGAAAACAACAAATCCTATGACGTCTCTGAGGGACCTTGAACAAGAGCATGTGATGCATATTGCGCAAAAAAAGGGCAAAACCATCATGAGTGGTAGTCAAGTGTTAGAAACAATAGTATTTTACTAATGTAAAGTAATATTCCTGAATTCTGTGGTGTTAATCTTTTCTATAAATGTCTGGAATGAAATGTATGTGTAATAATCATCTAAAAGCTCAAAAGTAATATTATACCGTTTATATTTTTTTAAGTGCTTCTGCTCTGAAGATGAATTGAATATCTTTTATGAGATAAGAAAAGGGGTTAAGTATTTACCGTTGGAAATGACACAAAATGACAACTCTGATCTGGCTGAAGAGCGGAGTTGTTATTTAAACATTTTTAAGGTCGAACTTTGTCAAAATAGTTCGAAAAGATCTTCTTCTTCATCCCATAGTCCACAAAGGACTGTGGGATGAAGAAGATACAGTAGATATTAAGAAATATTCCTTACAGAAATCTTTCACTAAGTCCTTGATTGACACTTTGCTTTCAGCGCTGTCAACTGTACATTTTTTTTTATATTGTCTATCTAGTTTATTGTAGGTCTGCTTCTTTTTCAAGTTCCAGGAATAAGACTTTCAAGAACTTTCATTGGTAGAGCATTTGATTTGCTGATATGACCGTGAAACGATACACGGTTATATATTACAAATAACAATTGTCGGATTAATACAATCAATAAATGGTAAAGATCCTTTAAGAGGTACACCTACCAAGACGCAATCAGAAAGATGTAGAACTGTTGAGTAATAACTTGGGACGAGAAACCTTTGGGTCAAGCGAAGACCAATATTATGATTTTTCTGTAGGTCATATTTATTCTGTCAATCAGCGCTCAGTTACTCAATTGGAGGACTAAATCCAATGTTATGTTACCAATGCTTCACTTCACAATATTCTATTAGATTTGTATCAGATCACGTGCTCTGCTTTTGACACGTTTAATCTCAAAAAAGGCAGTTGTTTTTCACTCAAAAACAATTACAATGCAAATACATTATATTTGTTTATTGCGTCACCCATTTTGCTAGAATTCCTCGTCTAATTTCTAAAAGCGAACCTACCATTGTATGAAACCTGTTCCATCTCGTTTAGTTGAGAAATACTTAACCTTGCTTAATTAAAAAAAACACATCAAAAGGCAAGTTCCATCTATTTATCATTATTTTTGTATTTATTTCTCATTTTTAGAATATAACCGGCTGAATTTTATAGCATTTCCATTAATGTTTTCCTTAGATCATTTCCAGTATTATAAAAAAAAACTAATACGCTTCTTCCGCTTCGATGTATTGCATTCTATTTTTCAAAGCAACACTTTTGTACGCTCTTCAGTATCCCTTGTGGCTGGTATTTACGACCACTCAAAAAAAGACATGCTTCCAAGATACACCATCTCCTACCGTCATCTTGTCAGGAGTCTAATGGCAGTGCCATTCAGATGTCCCTAGAGTCATATTTGTTACTACAAGGTGTCGTTTCGCTGAGTCAGATGTACACGCTGTTCGCACTGTCACGGTGTTAGCCATTACAGCAAGATATGGTTAGAAGGTGGCTATAAAACAGTGTAAAATTTACATTTTCCTATAAATAGCCTAGAATTCTTATTGCCAATTTATAGGTTTGGTGTTTCATGTTTAAAAGCAACATTCATCAGATTACTAAACCTTTAGTGATAAACAAGAATTGATAGCTGATGAATCAAGATGTTGCCGTCCGAAGTCCTTTGCTGAACTGGTTGGTTATATTATTAGAATTGAGACCAAGTAACGAAAGTGTGCAGTTAATACGCAATAAGTGTGCGTGTAGGGGGCGGGGGGTAAATGGGTTGTCAGATGAGGGTTTTCTGGTTTTGGGGATAAAAGGAACCTGCGATTCCTGGTGGACTAAACCGAGTAACCCCCATTTGTGATCAAATATCAATTGGTTAGTCTTAAAACAAATTTCCCGAATATATGTAATGTTCCGAAATATTTTGGCAACATACTTCATTCCTGACAAGCAGTAAAAAATCTACTGCATAAAATTTTAAAGATAAACATAAAACACTTAAAATTAATTAATAATTGAAAATCATATAATAATAAACTGGTTTATTGAGATAAAATCACTCAAACGAAATATTGGTGAAAAAGGCTTAAGTAGACTTGGCCTTCTGATGTTGTGTCACCATTTTTTCCCGTTGCGTGTCCCACAATATGAAAGCCCGATAGCCCTGCGGTAACTCACAAAAAAAAAGCGCATACCACATATATTTACAGTCAACAGATTGCGAGTGATATCAAAATCGATATAGTTCGCGTCGACATTTTCCACTCTTTGACCAGAGGGAATACGTCGAGTCATATTCTCTGCAGTTGGGCCAAGTTTTTCAAGTTTACTGAAGTAAAAATGAAAATGGTCGAACATCTCAGAGAACGGCAAAGTAATTTATATCAACATATCTTACAAGCGAATAGTAATCCTCTGTGGGAATGTGGTGCGTCGTTTGTTGTGTGAGCAGGTGGATGAGTCCGTACGAACGTAGAAAGAAATATTAATTAAGTTTCTTGGAATAGATAGGAACAGAATATGACTTTATCAGTCAGTGGAAAAAGTTCACAAATTGCGTTCGCGAATATTGAAAAACATGTTCAATTCAATGGCAGTCTTAAATTGTAAGAACTTGTACTACTTTTTAATTCAGTTTAGTTTTTTATCGATTGCATATCCCTTTAAAAGTAAATTTATTACTGCATTCTACTGCGTTTAAAACCATCTTAAAAGTCTATAATAAACAGAAATATCGAGACAATTCGTTGTGAATTTCAACAGAGTAGAATGATAGCCAATATAACATACACTCATGAACCAAAACATTATGATTACTCAGCTTGTTTCCGGCTAACCGGACTTCACAGTTAGCCAGAAACAGACCAGTGGTGGCGATATCCTGGGATGGAAATTGTTCTCCTAGACATTATTGATTCCTCTCATCCTCACTGAATACAACTTGACTGCTAATTCGTACTGTGAGATTGTTTAGGAGCAAGTATTGCCATACACAGTGGCAATGTAGCGTTATGGATCTGTACTTTTACAACAAGACAACGTTCAACGTCACAAGGCTCGCATTGAGCAAGCATGTTCAAAGAGCATATTCAAGCATATTTGACGCCAGTGCCTCGCTCGGTCACTGACTTTCGGGACATTATTCTATCTAGTTGGTCAAAAATAGCTCAGAACACCTTCAGTGGTCTAATAGAGTCAATGCCAATACGGGTGCAAGCGGTTATCTCGGCCGAAGGAGGAGCCCAATAGGATACTGGGCAGGTGGTCATAATGTTTTGACTCATGAGTGTACCAGACCCTGTTTGAAATTTGTTTCATTTTGCAGTGAGGCGTAGTTTCCTATCTGATTGATCGTTCTTTGTTCGGTCACTCTTGAGGTGCACTTAGGTTGAAAGAGCTGTCCGCACTTTTGTGGAGTACGTGGAACTCGAAAGTTGGACTTTTAGAAACTTTTAGAAAATATAATATCCCAACAGCAATATTATATTGCTGTTGGGGTATTATATCCCAACACCATGGAAACATGATGTCACATCCGTCTCAAGCAAACAAAACTGTTTCGGTACATGTAATTCCACTACGAATTTGAAGCATTTAACGGCTCTGTTTCTTTCACTTACCTTCTTCTTTTTAAATTTCTTCCGTATACCGACGATTTTCGATTTTGTTTCACTGATTCAAATCAAATTTATAGCTTTGTAATAATAAATTCTGCATTTGTCCTTCATATTTTAGAAATCTTGATATTGTACAAATAAATAAATAATACCTCTAAATTTGAATTTATTGAATTCAAAAAAATTGAATTTATCCAAATAAATTGGCATCTGTAATTTTGAATTCTTCAAAACCTATTCAAGCAAACAGTTTAAATTCGAGCTCATCGTACTCACACTACTTGCCGTCTTCATTTATTCCTGCTTTTGTTCTATGAATATATTCATTAACATTTCTCCAGAACTAATTGTTTTGGATATGAGTCCGTTTGACTATATTGAGAACCAGAAACAGGAAGAGAAGTAGAAGTGTTTTCTCTGGCTAGAAATGCTGCAAGCAATAGTTTTTAACTTATTTTTCCGTGTTAACTTATTTCATCAACGTGAAGTTTCTTTTTCCTTAAATTTTTGAAAAATAAAAATAATTTTTTATTTTCTCAAAGTAAATAACATAATATACGCTGAATGAACAGTGCATTATATAAGTATAATGCCCTGTTAATTCGAATATAATACTCATATGCACGTCATCGTCATACAGAGGTGGCAGACCTTTTCCTGGAAGTTTTTTTTATCCAGTTTAGCAGTTAAACAGTCCTGAAGAACACACGCAGTTAACAGGCATAAAAATACTGGCCTCACAGCCTCCACTGTAATCCAAAAAACCACTCAAGACATCTCATTATCCATAGAAACACTCGGACAATTGACATTTGGAAAATGGTCTTCGGGTCTAACGATATCTCTTTCAGTTCTTCTATGTTGATAGCAGTCGAAGTGTACGGCAAGGAAACTAGCACGAACCACCGGCCCACAGTGGTGTAGCCACTGCGGGCCGGTGGTATGAGGATTGTTTTCTTGGCATTAAGTTCCCTGATGCCGGTGGAATTACGTATAACTTCTGAGTGACATCACAGCTTGCATGAGCATTAACATCATTGTTAACTAGTTAACATCATTGTTAACTAGGTCCATCCTTTCATGCTTTCCATTTGATAGCAGATGCAAGCAGAGTAATGCATCATGTCGCAAAGCACGCATTCTTCGGGAATGGTTCTAGGAGAAAAGGGGTGATTTTGTCATATTTCATTACTCTTCCCATTCAATTGAGCATCAGTAAAATAACGTAAAACAGTTTAAAAACTACTACAGCCCAGTTTTAATATGAAAACTGGATGAGATCGAATATGTATCGATAGACATTATTTCAGTGTTCAGCATCTCGTGGATCCATTTCTGATCGACTACCTTACGTGTTTGAGAGGTAAAAGGAAAGTATTCCTAATACAATGGACGCTTGCAGGCCTGGTTTGCCGCTTGGTTAACGTATTTGCTTCCCAGCCAATATGCTGCGTGTTAGAATCGGTTGCACGCATGATGTTTGTCGCACTAATTCTGTGTAGAAAGGAAGTTGCGACCACATGAGATCTTCTTCTATCAGAGACGTCACTCCTAAAACCTTATAAACTACGGGAGTGACTATATGGCGTCCAAAGGATGGCAAAAGCCACTCAGTATCACAGAATATAATTTAGAATTTAAGAAATTTCTGGATGAGTTACATTGGTATTCCACTATTTAAAAGAAATTTCGGGTAACCAGTCGATGGCGAATTTACGACTGTCATCATCATAAGCCACTCCAGATATTCGTGGTTCATGCCTGAATTCTGTTCGAAACAATACCGAAGGTCGAGGAACCCGTTTGAAGGTCATGCTCAACACACGCCACACCTCACTTTTCGATTTTTACTATTGTTTTTGACGAAAAACTTAACAGTGTAAAATGAATAGCCAAGAAAACGTCCTTCTGTGATTCTTTCTTCAAAACAATATAATAATTCTTCTTCCTTCGATTGCTCCAGTGATGGACTATTTCTGTCGACACCCTCATTCGAATATAATATTGATTTTGTATATTAAAAATATTTTGCATGATAAACTTTAAATTTAAAGAAATTTAAAATGTTTAAAATAATTTACTTTGTTAAGATCTGCAATGTAAGATTTGTAGACCAGTAAAACAGTGTCTTTTGGATCTTAAGATCTGGGTTCGATCCCATCAAGGAAGCCAGAAACATTTTCTAATCCATTCAAACAACGGAGTCGGATCTAACAATCTTTTTTGTGGGTGGTATGGATTTTTATCGCCAAAGCTAAGTTAGTAGGTCTTGGACGTAGGCTGTAGAGGTTTGTTTTATCTGCGAGCGCTCAGGTTTTTTATCCTTAGAACATAACACCGATGGAGTTCACCCAGCTAGAAGATGGATAATAATAATAATATAAATAATAAAAGAAAAGAAATCCTCTAACATCTTTTTATTATCCTAAAAGAAATATGAAATCAATAGACACCTGATCTCAAATCTATGTTGTTCCCAACAGCTAACCTCATGGGTATCGATGATTTTCAATACACTGGAGGGAGAGAGAGTATGGCAAACAACTGTCAGCATTTTCTATTCCTCGACACGAACACTTGTATTTATCTGAATTAGTGTGAGTTCTGTGGTAGATTTTTCTGAGATGCAGGATTAAAAACCGTGCATCTCAGAAAAACCCTATTTGTCTGTGCCAGAGATGAAGCAACTGAAAAACCTCGAAAAAGGGACTAAGAAAAGTTTCCTCTTAGTCGGTGACTAGAATCGAACCTATAAGGATCTAGAATCTAGTGCTTTAACAGGATAGTATCATGATGAGCTTTCCAGCTTGTGTGTAACATAACCATCTCATCAACATGCGGCTGCATTAATCAAGCAATCGCCATAGGGGGAATTCGAGCCTTCAAGTTGAAGGCGTAATAATTATGTTTAAAGATTTGCGAATTCTGCAAAACAATGACTCAAATATTTTATAGCTAGTTTAGTTGAACGAAATGAAGAAGAACATCAAAACTAGGAACGTTGAGCACGTCACTCCACTTCGAATAAAATCTGGTAGCTTCTTCTTAATTATTTCGCAAATTCAGGCAGAAGCTTGTTAGCAATTCCTGCTGAAGGCGACTATTAACAACTTGTTCTTCTCTAGTGAACCCTTTGGCACCAATGCAAGTAACATGCGAGAACATTCGCACCAGTGTTTTCTCTAAATTAACATATTTTAGTGAAATGTCTAGTGAAACGAACGACGTCAATGAGAGATGAAAGCCTAATTAGAAAATCGATGACCACTTAATGTGATAATGTGATTCACGCAGTGGTTTGAAAGGATTGAAACATTGATAAATTGGAGAGGGAAAATACACTCACTGTTAGAACAAGTTGAATTATTTTTATTTGTTTATATTTTTCTAATTTTTGGGAAATCATAAAATTAAAATGTTAACCAGTATACTTCACATAGCATGAAATACTATATCTTTAATAAGATTGCGAGTGAATTAAAAATTTTACTTGAATGTATATTACTTGTTCGTATTTTACAAGGTTCAGCACTTTGTGCTACATATAATGAGATTTAATAGTAATGATGATAACAGTTTTTTTTATATAACAATCATAATAATAATTTACAATTATATTGTTCAGAGTTACATAAGTTGTATAATATTACATGTTGTGGTTTACTATTTTTTTTTTCAAGTTTAAAAAGGTGTGATTATACAACAGTATTTACACATGTGCAATCTGAATATTATGTGTTCTTATTTTCACAAACATACGGTGTAAACTCATGATTTACTTAAAAAATTTTTTTTTTACATTGCATACATTTGTTACAATTATTATATACATTACATTCATTTGTTTACATATGATACATTACTTACATTTGTTTACATGTGATATTTACATTACGTACATTGGTTTACATATAATACATACATTGGTTTTCTTGTGATACGTACATTACATGCATTTGGTTACATATGATACATCTTGGATGAGAACTAATTTTTTTTTCCTTTCATCCTCGAAGCTTAAATGTAAGCTTATCTGAGGATGACACCAGTTGGTTATTATGTATTTTTTTTTTTTGCTGTGTTAGGATGCTACGGAATCTATGATTGAGAAATTTGCGCGCGCGCACTCACACGCACACACGCACACACACACGCGCGCGCGCGCACCCCCCCTCCCACACACAATAAATTGGAATGTACTGATGCGTCACTGAACTGGAAGCCTGAGCAAATATATTGTGTTTCATTAAGTTTGTATGGTATTTTGGATGCGTGTTTCTTGTTCATAGTATGTCCTTAGAGCTCTTTTCAGGCTATTGTAGTTTGTAAGGTTTCTGTGTTCAAAAGGTAATTTGTTTATCATGTCTGGGATGTAGAAGTTTCGCGTGGCCTTTCCGTAGTGATTATTGTATTTATATGTGATATAATTAGTTGTCTGAGATCTTGTTATACGGTATGTATTTCTGACTGTCCTGTAGTTGGCATCAAAATAATGTTTTAGCAAGGCTGCATAGTGACATAAATGTTTTGCTGTCAGTATTTTGTGTTCTGACATTGCAGTATATATAAAGTCGTTATTTTCTCTTTGTTCCCAAAAGATCAGTTTTATCATTTTGTACTGTAGCGACATTAATCTATTTAATTTGTAGGGTGCACAGAAAGCATACGTTGTTATAGCGTATCTTGGTATATTTTGGCATAGTGCTTTGTATATTAGTGTTTTTAGGCGTATGGGAACTATGTCTTTTAATCTGTAGAGTTTGCCACTTATTGTTCGGAGTTTGTTGTGTAGATGTTTTATATGGCTATTCCAGTTCATATCTGCATCGAGGTAAATTCCAAGGTATCGTATTATTTCAACCTGAGTGATTGTAGTGGTTTTGCTGTTCTGTGTGTTTTTTGTGTTGGAAAGTGGATGTTGGATGGTTATATATTTGTTATCAACTGGTCGAGTCAGTGGATTTCTGAATATCATTAATTTTGTCTTTTCTGAGTTTAGGTGTATGGAGTTTTTCGTGAGCCAGTCTATGATCAGATTTATGTCATGTTGCATATTTGTTTGGGCTATGCTTGCGTTATTATGGATGGATATTATTGCTGTATCGTCTGCGTATTGGAATATCTTACCTTTGAGTGGTAACTGATTAATATCGTGCGTGTAAATGTTGAATAGAGTTGGGAGAGTACAGCTCCCTGTGGCACTCCACAGGTTACTGGTAGCTCTCTGCTTCGGTTTGATCCGATACGTGTGATATGCTTTCTAATTTGGAGGTAGTTTGTAAACCACCTGTGAAGAGGCCCGTCTATTCCAACATGCCTCAGCTTTTCTAACAAGGTTTGATGTGTAAGTGTATCGAATGCTTTGGTTAGATCTATAAAGACTACCATGGCTATTTTGTTTTTGTCTAAGGCGGTATTAATTACGTCTGTAAAATCTTCCAAGAGAGATGCTGTTCCCTTATTTTTCTGAAAACCATATTGTGTTTTGGGGATAATATTAAAGATCTCAGTGTATGCTGTGAGTTTCTTCAGCATGATCCGCTCCATAATTTGATTGATAATTGGTAATGTTGTTATGGGTCTGTAATTGCTGATTAAATTTCTTTTTCCTTGTTTGTATATGGGTGTAATTATGGCGGTCTTTAGCATACTTGGTATCTGTCCTGTTTTAAATATTTTATTTATTAGTTTTAGTAGGATAGGACTTAAACTAGTTGCATGTTGCTTTATATCTTTAGGTCTGATACCGTCTATTCCTGGGCCTTTGTTTGGTTTGATTTGATGTATTGCTGAGAGAAGTTCTGCTTCTTTTATGGTTGGGAACCATAATGTCTGTTTTGATCGCGGTCCAAGTGGAGGGTCTCGTTTTGTGATTGGGGAAATATTTCTGTGAAGTTCTTGGATGGAGTCTGCAAAGTATTGGTTAAAGTCATTTGCTAGTTGTTGGATAGGTTTTGCGTCTTTCATGAAGCTGTGTTTTATGGTTTCGGAGGCAGTGGTGTTGGGAACAGAATCTAGCATCTCATTAATCAGATGCCAGGTTTGTTTCATGTTGTTTTGTGCGGAGGTTAGTTTGTCTCTGTAGTAGCTTCTTTTTGCATTTCTGATTTGTGTTGTAAGGCGATTCCTTGTTATCTTATATTCAGTTTTTAAAGTTGTGTTATTTGAATATCGCTTTAATTCTTTCTATAAAGCGTCCTTTCTGTGTATTTCTAGGATTAAGTTTTGTGTTATCCAAGGATTTTGTGCTGTTTTTGATCGAATTTGGTCTTTCTTTGTAGCTTTCTTATATATTTCCTCCAGTGTGAGTTTAATGTTGTTGTATAAGATATCTGCTGAATCTGATGCCAGGTGTTCCCAGTCTGTTTTTCTTATTTCGTGGTTGACTATTTCTTCGTCTATTATTGTTTTCTGTCGTTTTTCTTCTGTGGGACATTGCATGGGTATTGTCTTGGTGTGCAGGTTTAGAGCGGTGAAGTAATGGTCTGCTACTTTGCACTTTATGACTGATGCAGTGTAACTATTTGGTGGTGCTCGGACGTTTATATGGTCTAGACAGGAGGCAGTGATAATATTTCCGAATATTTCTTCTCTAGTGCATGATGTTATTGTTGGTATTAGATTGTACATGGATAGTGTGTCTAGATATTGTACAGTGTTGTTCTGGTTTTCATTTGCAATATTTATGTTTATGTCGCCAATTATCATTAGGTGTTCGGTTGAGCATATTTCTTGGCTTGAAAGCTAGCAATTGAGTTCGTGTAAGAATTTTATCATGTTTAGGTTTGGTGGCCTGTAAATAGCATTTAGTATTATGGGATGCTGTGTATTCGTGGTATTGATGATTTCGAGGCAGAGGGTTTCAGCATACTCAAACTGATAGGCCATTTCTTTTGCTATTCATTTTTGTTTCATAAATATTAGTATTCCATCCCCTCTTCTTGTTTGGCGGCATGATCTATGTTGTTGGAAGCCTGGAATTTGGAAAGCAGTCGCTTCGTCATTAGTTATGGATACTTCTGTAAAAATCAGTATATCAATAATATCAGTGTAATTCCTCAGATAAGCCTGTAATAATAACCAATGTTTTCGGATGCTTCTGATGTTAATATGCAAGATTGAGAGATCTCTCGCTTGTACTGTGTTTTGTTTCCATGCATCAAGAGATTCGAAAGTACAATTACTGATGTATTCTGGTGTAATTACATCTATCTGATGGTTCACATTCATTTTGTTGTGTTGAGATCTTTTTATTGAACTAAGTTAGAGTCTTTTGTTTCACTCTGGCAACCTATCTATATCTTCCGAGCTTTTTATTTGTATAGACTTTGAAGTCTGTGACTTTCTCAAGAATATTTTGCAGTCTTTGATCCATAAAAATTGATACTTTTTTTCTGTTTTTTCCTTTCTTGCTTGGTACAAAAGATTCTGATTGAAAGGTGTTAAATATTCAGATAGAAAGATTGGCGTATTGTCTTGCGATGCATTTAAATCCTTGACTACTGGTTTTTTCAGTCTGCTGGCTTTTATGAGATTGTCTCTTGTAGCCTTGCTTGTCAGACAAACTATGACTGGTGCCAGTCGTGGCGAACCTTGTTTTCTGTTCTTCCTGGGAAACCGATTTATGGTCTGAATATCATTATGCTGTAAGGGGATGTCAATTGCATGGCCTAACTTTAGAACTACGTCTCTGAGATTTTCTGTAGATTCGGTTTCTGGAAGACCGTTTATGACAAGGTCTTCTTTATGTTGTTGTTGGTTTAAAACTTCGTATTGTTGTTTCAGGGAATTAAATTCTTGACGGAGTTCCGATGTGTCTTTTATCAATTTGTGCTGCTTCTCAGTTAATGCGTTAATGCTGGTTTTAATGTCTTTTACTGTTTGTAAGACTTCTTCGACTTTTGAATTATTAAATTTAACAAACTCTTCATATTCGCTAATTTTTTTTGTTATTTCTTTATTCTGTTTATCAAATAGTTCTTGGACAAGATCTACCAAGCTGGCTTTTATATTTTCTAAACCTTTTTCTGGTAATAAATTAACGGAACTCAAATTATAAGACTCACCGGTGTTTTGTTGTCTGTTCAGTTCATCGTCCGATTCGGCCTCCGGCGTAATCAGTTGCGTCGTGGGTGGTGGCGTTTCTTTGTTCTCTCTACGGTTTAGGCACTTCCATTCTTCTCGTTTGGCATTGGATTTGCGTTGCCAGGTTGTTTCAGAAAGTCCGGAACATGTAAAGTGAAGATTCCTATGGCATTTCCTGCAGGTTATGTAGCATCCGTCGGACGGCAATTCCTTCTGACACTTGTTGCACTTCATGACTCTCCTTTCTTCCTCTGGACTGCTGCAAAGATGGGGACGTCCTTTGTTCTGTACTCGTTAGCAACCTAGGTGTACGCTTCAATTTATTTTAGCACACTCAGATTTTGGATTCCACTTGGCTGATTTCGATGAATTATATGTCACTGTCTTCAGCGTGACAAGTAGAGTTACTTTAGGACACTTTTAAATTGAAAACAAGAGTTAGAACCACATTAAAACTATAAAAACGGGACGAGTGATACGACCATGCAACCGTTTGTATGCCTACACAGCGCCCTCCATAATATATAATAATATATTATGGAGGGCGTAATAATATTATGGAGGGTATAGTAGTAGTAGTAGTAGTAGTAGTAGTAGTAGTAGTAGTAGTAGTAGTAGTAGTAGTAGTAGTAGTAGTAGTAGTAGTAGTAGTAGTAGTAGTAGTGGCTATGCGCTTTGCAACCATATGCCTGGGGAAGGAGTGTCCTAGGTTCGATTCCCGGCGGAGACGTGAGGAGCTGAAGGATCTTCCTCAGCCATAGCCAAGTTAGCCAGTCTTGGGCGTGGACAGCAGGGTTTTTTCCCCAGTTTATTCTGGTGTTTTTCATCCCGCAAAGCAGGCAAACTGGCCTTGAGAACTCAACACTACAGGCCATAGGATACACCGGGGCATAAGGCTGACCACCTTATCCTTTAAACGGATTGAGGTCCGATGATCAATGGACCCTCGACACCGCAAGGTAAAAGAGGGTATAAAGAAGATGAGATGATGAGAATAATAATAATAATTTTATTGTTGCTGCTGTAAATCTATAAATACATAAATAATAATAACAACAACAAACGGAAGAACATATCTCAAGGATTTACAAAAATTGAGGTCTAGCGATTAAATTTTGGACAATTACCCTAATAAGTAAGAGTTAAACATACGTAGTGTTCAAAATAATTATCTTAGCATATGTATGCAACAATTTGATTTAATATAAAACATTTGACTAGAGGAACCTTGGATCCAAAAATTGCTCCAGAAAGTACTCAAAAATTCGGCTCATACGGACATGTCAGAGTTCATTTAGCATGAAACGGAGGAAAGAGAATGCTTGATATTGACAGTGGCTGTTTAACCTCAGTATATTAAGCGTCATAACTATTTTTTGTATTTTATTATTATTATTTGACACCTCCAGATAGTCCAAAGACTCATCGAGGGAGGGCACCTGCTCTACAACTCTGTCTCCACCACTCAATCCACAAACTGACCGCAACTACACCAACGCCACCTACCCCCGACCACCACCACTACTATTTCTACAGACAATCGCAAACATCCATGCCCACGGCGGGATTCGAACACCGTAGCCCTTTGGTGGAGAGGGGATACGCTGACCACTCGGCCAGCCAGGTTGGCAAGAAGAAAATTTCAAGAAGAAAATTCTTTGACTCGTGGTCTCGTGGTAATGTTCACATTAGCCAGTTCCCTAGTTAGTCGCTTTCTGCTGGAGACAATTACTTTTTTATATCCCTCAAAAAACGTGGTTTTTGAACCACTTGTTTGCAAACCACGTAAGTTCTACGGTCGGTATTTCGACGGTAGAAATCAGACAGTAATCCTATAAAGGTTGATGAAAATTTCCATCATGTAAGAGAACATTGTTCAGAACATTATTATTTAATTTATTTCATTTAATAATCCTGAAATTAAATAACAGAAAACAAAGAATACAATAGACCAATCCTCTTTTCTTTCCTAGATTACGAAAAAGCTTTTCACTCAACAGACTTGTAAAATTTTAGAAGCTTTAAAATGAGGAGTGGGGAGGATTAGTACTGGTCTGAAGAAAGTTGTTAATAATGATAAATACTCTTAGGATTAGGTCTATGATATAACGGTAATTGTCTACTATATTCTGGTGTTGGCTTTCATTTATGCATGTAGGATATAGATCGTATTTATTTTCTGGCAATAACAAAGCGGGAAACCAGCTACCAACCGATTTCCAAAAGAGATAGAACTAAAGCGTTTTGTTAACTCTGTTTGGGGAACAATAAAAAAGGGATAGAGAAGGAAATTAAAATAAGTTTTGCAAGTAAATTCACCAATGCAGATTGACACTTAAAAAGATCAAACAGTTGATCGCAATTGAGAATTAAGTGACCCGTACAGAGTAATAGCATAAAAATTACTTCGGTTGTTATTCAGTTTTTTATTTCTTTTATTGATTTACTTTTTTGTTACATCAGTGTTTACAGAGTGGAAGATCTATTGAGTTCGGAAGCTTTACTTCATTCATTTCTTTAGCAGATTGTATATTTTTGTGACTTTCACTCGTGAAAGGTTTGAACCTGTAGTATATTATTATTATTATTATTATTATTATTATTATTATTATTATTATTATTATTATTATTATTATTATTATTATTATACCAAGACCTCCAGGGAGTCACAGACTCAGCGAGGGAGGCCATTCTAATCGCACTAGCCTTCATACCTTTTCTTGAATTCATTCACACTACTTGCACACACAACATTCAATGGTAATCCATTCCAATCACCCTCCACTCTCACAGAAAAATCTAGAACTCACACCTTTCTTGATGGCATTCATTCTCATCTTCAAAGGATGCCCTCTTGTCCTTTCCAACCCTAAATAAATTGACAAATTCCATCAACTAAAATCCTGTATGACCCTTTTAGAAGTCTGTCTCATTCATATCAGTCCTCTTTTTCTCCAAGTTGTCTGCAGCTTACAATTTCTCAATCTGTCTTCATAATCTGTATTTGATAATCCTGATATCATATTTGTTAGTATCTCCACTGTATCAGAATAACCACGGAAATCAGGAGACAGACTTGCGCACAGTAGTCTAAGTGAGGTCTTATCAAGGCACTGTAAAGAGGCAAAATGACTTCCTTCTTTTTACATGTCAAAGTTTGTTTCGGAATTGCAATTATCCTCTGAGTTGTATTTGCAATCTTTGCTATATGGCCCCCTGAACTTCAACTTCCTGTCTACTAATACTCCAAGATCCCTAGCCTGATCTGTTTCTTCTGACATAATCCCACCAATATAATAAGACATTGGATATCTAATCATCTAAAGTGCATAACTTTACATTTACTGACATCTATTTTTCCATGCCCACGATTCCAGCCTATTCAAATCATTCTGCAAGTACTGCATATCAGTTACATTTTCTTGATTACCCTCCTATCTTTACATCATCAGCAAATAGCTGTATGACGCTTGTCAGATCCTTCCCAATATCATTAATGCACAGATTGAATAACAATGGACCACGGAATGATCCTTGTGGTAGCCCACTGGTTACCATAAATCTTGGAGACTCATATCCCTCATATACCACTTTTTGATATGTCAATCAACCATCTTCTTATCTATGCGTGGATAAGAGGATGTCTGAGAGTTGGGTAACTTTTTTTCAAGACACTTCCGGCCTCCAATAAGCGAGGATGTGGTCTCAAACAGGATGATGAAATTTACATCATAGCATGCGGGGTTCGAGCTCACATCATGTACGCTAACCATTCAGCCAAACAGGCCATCCGAATAACGCTTCTGTCTAGACGGAAAAGTACAAACAATACTGCTGACAGTATATTTGTCTGTTGGTAGAATGTTTTATTTTTCCCCGCAACTTTAATAAATTCTTGAGAAAAAAAAATGAAACCTTCATCAGGATTCGAATTCTCGGCATGAAAAGGAAACACTAATCTACTTTGCATCAAGATAAAATGACTTGGTCATTATCAAGTATTGAAACACGTTTTACGAAATACATATCCAATGAAATATATAAATCCCTGTATATTGTTTTAAAAGCGGATGGGAGCTTCACAAAATTTTAGTGAATACCATTTGCTTTATGACGGCTTTAAAAAGGAATAGCTATTGACCTTAACATTCTTTAACAAAGAACATAAATACCTTGAAATGTTTGGCTAACGAAGGGGTAAAAACTTTAGCCATGTTCAAACAACTACACAAAACACAATCGCACGACATCATTGTTATTTATTGCACAATATTTGTCAAAAACATTTTCGAAATCCTGTTTATTTATTCCTTAAAGAAGCGATTTCCCTGAGGTTCCTCCGCTATTTAGATCGAAGAAATACACTTTTACATGTGATGCAATGGAAATAAAATGTCTGCTGCGTACAGCTGTATGACAATCACCAGCTATGTGAAAATATTAAGCATTAAAAGCCGGGGTAATTCTCTGTTACCATAGATATTCATTCTCGTCCTTAGAGGCCATTGTAGGTGTGCAACGAAGCTGTCATCATGCGAACAGAACCGTTCACTGACAAACGCAATGCAATAAGGATAAAACGCTTTGAAAGCATCGACTTAATTTAGTCCGAACAGAAGTGGGTTACTTGCAAAAGTTGCACTGAGCATTTCTTGTTAAATAACAAAGGCATGTATACAGCTGTGAGAGGCTTGACTACATTTCTTTTATCTTGAGACAAGAACCAAGGAATCCCTGGATGCTAACGTCATTTGACGTATATCGTGGTGATGAATCCTGAAAGAACCGCCCCAACAGAAGACCGTGCAGTTGCTAAGCAACACCCTCATTTTCCCCCCGATGCACGCACATACACAGCAGCAGAACTTTTCCTCAGTAGCTCATCGGAAAGCATACGTAAGCATGCGATCAAAACTATCTGGAAGCGAATATTTACTTGCGACAAACCAAGACGAGAAAAACCGATCGGAAGAGTAATGCCTTCATAAAAATGCAGAATTTCGTGCTGACGGAATACCGAATTTAAAAGAAGAAATCTTGACTACTAAGTGTATTTCTTGTTATTGCAAGCATAATTTTCTTGACTGCTGATGATGTCTTTTTTTTTCTCTCGTCTGAGAAATTGAGAGAATAAATTTAGAAATCCTCTTAAGACGTCAATAAGGCTGGATGATCAAAGGATTCTGGTTTCAGCTTTTTATTACTTTTTCGAAACGATTATTGCATTCTCTTACCCAAGTATTACATCATTTATTCGATTACAAATTCTGTTTTGTAGAATCACAAAACACTCGAACATTTCTTTTTGGTGTTGTTGTGTTTATTGCGAAGCTGCTTCTTTTTCTGTGAAGTTTTATTTCTTATACATTCGCATTCTCTCTTAGTTTTTTTTTTTCCACTTTTGTAACTCTTACTTATTTTTTTCCTGGTTGTTCACGTTATTTTTTTCATTTCAAATGTATATTTAAAAAAAAAACACATTCCGAAACGCACATTTTAGGATTATCTGTAACCATTTCTTTACTTGTTCTATTTTAATTATTTTTCTAAGTTTTATTTTTCTTTTTAGTAAGGAAGTGCCTCCGATGTCACCAGAACATTTGTTCTTCAGGTGGAAAGAACTGCGTTGGAATCCTGTCTAGGATATTAGCCTTAGTGGAGATGGAAGCGTCTTTCCTCATTCAAACTCCGGTTTTTAATCTTACAAAAACAAGCAGACAGGCAGGATAATATGGAAATCAACAGACATCACATGCGCTGCTTATAAGCTAAAGTGTTCTGCGTTGTGATACTAAACAGCCAGTGAATACTTAGCACACTCTAGAACACGATTTTGCAAGTGTAGTCAGTATTCCTTACAATTAATTAATTACAATTAATGTAACTACACAGAAAAAAAAATAATTTCATTGGCAATGTACTCTACCCTTATCCAAGTCGATCAGATAAAAAGCATCGGTAAATTATTGGAGAAAGTTTTGTTTTTATAGTGATGACTGGGATTTAAGCAGCGCTTCAATTCAATATAAATTTGTCGTTACAATATATTGAACTCATAATCGGAAATAAACATGCCAAAGTACAAATGGAAAACAGTTTATTTTCTAAATCAGAAAAATTCACTTTTTGTTTGAGTTTACAGCCATTGATCTGCAGTGGATTTACATGAAGACGTCCCATCCTCTGAATATGTAAATCAACAAACTTTAATTTTGCCACATTTATTAAACAAGCCTCTGGATTATCTGGAAGAAACTGAGCTATTATTGATGCTAGATAGCATAAAATTCATTTCAGCTATTATAGAGAAACTCGAATCATTGAAAACTGTCATAATTCCCCGAAATCTACGAACACGCGCCTTGAACCGGCATGACAGCTTATCGAGATGACAGTTCTGTGTTTCCCAAATTGTAACTGCGATGCCTGAGTCGATTTAAGCTCGTCCACAGATTTTGATACAAAATCGTAAGTTGTCTTTATTAAAACTGGTACCTTCCCTGAGCCTCTGTAGATCAGTCAGTAACAATAATATCCTTTGATTGTAAATACCTGGGTTCGAATCATGTCTAGGATGTGGAGAGCATTCATAAGGAATTTTTAATTGGGTTTGAGTTAACCAGTCTCATATAGAGGTAGCATTGTATTTTTTTTCAAAAAATAAAAAAAAAAACACTGGCGTTGTGAACAGACATAATACGCTGGTCTCAGTTGCTGCTTTGGCAGTAATTCCAAACAACATCAAAACGATCCCACGAAATCGATTTTCTCTTCTGTTAAGTCTCTTCTGGCAGCTAGTTTGATTCCCAATAGGATTCATTGCAAATTGAATCGTAAATAACTCATCTTCGTTTCGACAATTTGAAAAGAGTAGGTTGCCTGCAATAACAAGCCTTAAAAACGGAAGCAAAAGTTGATCAAGAAACTATTTGATGCTCATCATTTCACACTGACCGTTTCTTTCATTTATATGGTGCAAAATCCTGCACTTAATCTGTTTAAGTGTTTTGAGGTTGTAGAGTTATTAGTAATTCCACAAAAGGTGATTTTCTCTTTTACGATTTTGTACTTTTTAACAGATACTTGCATGGATATTGCTATATTGAAATTTGGTTCAAAACAGGATTGTTTTAAACAAAAGTTTAAACAGCAAAATTAAAAGGTGAAATCATAAAGCAGAAAATGGCCTTTTTCTATAAATGAATTATAAGTCTTGATGATAATGAACTAAAAGTAGCCATTTCATTTCAGATTCATTCACAGTCTATTATAATAAGACAATTCTAAGGTCCAATTACAGGAAACACCGTTTCAAACTTATTATTAGTAGGTATAACTCGTGCTAATAATGCTACTGTATGTCATGAGTTATAAACGATGACCAGCGAAAGAGGATCTAAGAAAAATGTATTATTTTTCTAGGAGGAATAAAGTTTCTTTGGATAAAACTAAGCATAATATATTGTGTTTAATTCGAAGTACGAAACATGAGTTATCATATCTCTGTTATTGATATGAAATAACGTTAACTTATTGAATAATATTAAAGTAGAGGAATTTCAGATAATACGGCATACAATTTTATACACAAAATAGTATTACACGAAGTTCCTCTATCGGTAAGAGGAATACGAAATAACTAATGTTAAATCATACATACAAACTACTTACATTAAGATAATCACAATAGCGATAAATGTAATAATAATAATAATAATAATAATAATAATAATAATTTTTTTGCAGTTTATATAATAATAATTTTTTTAATTTAAATATGTAAATTAAATATATAATTTTTAAAATTAAATATATAACTGAAGTATTACTATCACATTTTCTGTTTACTACTAAAATTCATTACAGAATGTTAAGTGAATAATGTTAGATAAATACTGTTACTGGGATGTAACTCAACTGCACTCTCGAAGCTTTGTAATTAGCTTATCTGAGGATGATACTGGTTATATATATATATCTATATATCTCTCTCTATATATATATTTGTTATTGATTTGGTTGCTGTGTTGGAAGTAGGCAGATCTTTGGGAGGTCAAATGGATGATCTGAAAGGTCTGATCAAAGTGAAATAATAATAATAATAATAATAATAATAATAATAAAATAATAATTTTAACGATAATGATAATAATAATGTAGGGAAAATCTTATTACTTTTGTAGTTTTTTGAATAAGAAATAAACAGTCCCTAGTACTATGCTATCTTAGATTTTTTTTTGAAAATCAATAATTGAAGATGGCTAAAAATAGAATGGTCATTAACTTCACGCAAGAGTCGAGAGTGTGTCTTCATTCCTAATGGTTTAATTTTCATGACAAAAACAAACAAACAAACAAAAAAAACACGTAACTGTTTACCAGAGCAGTAAAGGTTTAATAGCAGAGCATTTCTAATTAATAGAATGAATCAAATTTTATAAAAATAATAACTGCTGTAATTAACTTCAGGCAATTGCCATCATCATCATCATCATCATCATCATCATTATCATCTTCATCATCATAAACGGTTTCACAATTAAGCAATAGCGTTACTTAAATCTCCAATGGCGTGTTCTTATAATTGAAACAATCAGGTAGTGTTCTTAATGTATTCTAATGATTCCTTTTTCCTGCTACGTCTATCTTAGGTGGGCCGAGTTATTCGGGTCACGACAAGCACACGGCTGCTTAAAGCAGAAGGCTTCTACCGCCAATAACTCCACAGGGCACGTGTAATTAGAAGGAAAACGCTGTTAACATTGAGAATTCGCTTACCGTTGTTGTTTCCAAGTCATAACCCTCCTCTCGCTTGACACACACACAATGTATTCATAGAGAGAGAGAGAGAGAGAGAGAGAGAGAGAAAGAAAACGACGTATGAAAAAAAATCTTAAAATACATTAAGAATATGAAAGTAACGAAGAAGAAAGGGAAAACTGTAAATTTATTTATTTTTCCTTGTGTTGTGTTGTGTTATCGTGTGTAGGTGTAGTCTCCAGGTTTTGCTTTAATTTCTAACTTATCTGCAAACCCAATGAATAAAGCAAAAAAAAAAACAAAAAAACTAGCAGACTGCGTGTACAGCTGTAGATTTGAATCTGCCTGTGACTCACACTTTGATTCTGATTGGCCAACTGCTTAGCATAACAGTCGCTCTCCAACTAGGAGACTGCGAGTTCGAATTCCGTCATGATCACGAATATTTGTGATTGTCTTTAGGTGGATGATAAATGCCATCGATCAGTACAAGACTACTGCGCTGCTTACTGGAGGGGTGAAGTAGAATAGAAAAAAAGTTCCAGGTTTGGTTTCTAGAGTAAAATGTCAAGACTATGTAAAATAAATATATCGAATTAATAAAAAATAGGGAAAAAATAGTAAATTATATGAGTGTGAGTCACATAAAAAATCTCAACAATGGTACCAAGTCAGTTGAATCTTAAAATGTGCTAATAAAAGATAAATATACGAACGATCTTTCGAAGTCGTGTCTTTTAAGTAGTGCGCATGTCGAAGGTTGTAAATACTTCGTGATCGCCATATTAAAGAGATATCGGTATTATTTAACATTACCTTTCTTTTTTTATACATTCAAAGTAAAAACATGATATATTCACGGAGGATCTTACATATCATGATATCATATATTGCATTTGAACTCTTCCAGCATGGAATACACAACTGGTTTACTTAACAAAGAATGTCATGGCTGAGAACGATACGAACTCCTTTAAGTGTACAGATTTGCGGACGCATTCTCTTATTTTTATTTTATTTTCTTGTTCTGTTATTTCCAGTTATGAATTGCTGCTCAAACAGCGCCGTCTCGCATAGTTTCCGGATGCTTTTGTCCTGCGAGAGTCCGTTTTTTTTTTTTCCTTTCTTTGATTGACACGAAGAATTTTTGTCCGTTACGCCCGATGTTGTTGGGTCACTAATCGCACTCGTCTGTTGTACAACAATAGACGCTGTTCATATGAAGTATTCTTCCTTCTCTTTTCTCTGAGAACGTATGTCTTTAAGCACGGCCGAATTCTTGTTAAAAAAAAAAAAGTTGGACTAACTATGAGAGGAAAAAAAATCGTTTCCAATTTCGAATCTTTAATTTTTGAAAAAAAAAAAAAAATTTTCTGCTTGATTCCTCAGAGGTTAACTCGTCGATTAAGCTTCTGAACGCTAACAACCTTTAGAAAAATAATTCGGGTGATTACTAGAGGACAAATATTCATCTCTCTCTTCTTCAAATTAAATAGTTCGGCTTTAGGTCGCTTACATTTATAATTAGTACGATCTGAATTTGACCATTCAAATGTTTTCTCCTTTCCTTGAAGCAGTTTTCGCGTGCTCATTTTTCCAATCGAAATAAAACGAATCGAAAGACCTTCACATATAAACGGAAAGATTTACAGTTTTAATTTTCGAAATTTTATAAAAGAAATAAACGAATAATTAGTATAGGTATTATTTCAGGGAAATTTTCCACAATAATTAGTATTTCTTTATAAAATTAACACTGAAAATCGAAGACAAAAATCCAAATATTTTTTATATATTTTATAGATAAATTTGTGATGCTAACCATTATCTTTAAACTGCTTGGTGAAGCAAAGACATTCATTATTTGGGATCGTGTAGGATAGAATTGGCCAAATTATTCCCAGTGTAATACTTTCAGATTTTACTTTCCAATATGTCTAAATAAATATCGCCTTTTTAGAGTCTAATCAAAATCTTACACAATTCTTAGTGCGATATATTTTGCACCTTATTTATCGTTTATTTAGATAAATGAACGTTAATTCACACAAGTAGCGCACTACTGTAGTACGGAAGGAGTGTTGCATCAAACCATTAAAAAATCAGGAATTGAAACTGTTATTTCAAAATAAGCGCAATCAAGATTTATTTATTGATTTATATATTCCTTTACTTGTCTGATAAGAGAAATAAGGATAAGTATAAAGATCTATGAAATTTATCTTGGACAATCATAGCAAGTAACTGCAAATTATATTTAGCCCACATGCGGCATTTATTTGCTAGACGCCTTGCGGCTTCTCGTGTGTGGGAGTGATATAAAAATAAAGTAGGTGTAAACACGCGTGGTAAATGTCATCACCACACAGGTGCTTATTATAAAATTACGAAAACTAAATTTTATAATATTTTGACACTTTATAATAATTTTATAAAAGCACTCAAGTGTTATAATTATACAAATTGTTTTAACATATTTATAGCTAATCTCCAAATTTTATATATAATTATTCCACTAAGACCATAATTAAATCCTATTCAGATTATTGAAACTGCTCAATATCTTCATCAACAGGAATAAATTTTAAAATGTAAATCTCTATCCGAAAAGTACTTTAGTTTTTTTCCATATCGCAAAGTGATCATTGTTTAATGGGAAGTATGATGGGCCTAAACAAGATTTCTCAGAATAAAAATTCCGCATATATCCTTTGTGCTCTTTTCCTCTTATGACATCGTCATGTCATCTGTTTGTTTGTTTTTTTTACATAGTAGGATCAATATTTGCAGAAGATTCGGTGTGATCTTCTGCTCGAGGGAAAAAAAAGTCCAGGTGAAAATAAGGACACCATTCTTCATTTCGATGGTTTATCTGGATGTACTGTATTTTGGCCTGTCTCAGCAGATGCAGAAAATATTTTTTTATTGATATTTCAGTTGGTTTCGATAATGCTCTTTAGCTGGAAAGATCTGAATTCGAATCCCATCTAGGAAGCAAAGAAACTTTATGAGAACTTTTCATCTGAAGATGAGTTATCAGATCTCATGTGGAAATGTAGGATTTTTCTTCCTAGAAACTCGAGTATTTTATCCAGCAAAACAGGCCAATCAGTCACAATAACCTACGCAATATACAAATATAGGGATCAGAAGAATAAGGATTAACAACCTAATTCTATTGGATCTGGGTTCGAAAGCTTCCATGGTATACAGCGGGAGTTTAAGCATAAGGTAAACCACGAAGGAAGAAGTTTTCTCAATGTATATTAGTTTATCTGAGAGATATTTGATATTATATTCCTTGAAATGAAGTGTAAGGTTGGAAAAATAGAACTTAGTCTAAGCAATGTTTTTGGAAGGACACTCTGTTTTTGCTGTTGCTTTTCAATATTATTTTTCTTATAATATTTCACGATATTTCCCCTCTTTATAAGCAGACGTTTTAAAATTCTTAGATTTTTTTTTAGTAGATAATGTTGGAAAGAGATCAACATCGGTGTGAATTAATAGGAAACAAACCAATAGAAGAAACAGCAGTATCGTGGAATATGTGATTGTCTTTAACTCAACTTTGCGTTGCTTTGCTCGTTATATTTGTTAATGCAAATTGCACGTGTTGGTAAAGAGAAAGTAATGTAACAAAAGACAGAAAGAGAGAGAGAGAGAGAGAGAGAGGAGAAGGAAATAAGAATTATATTTGAGAAAAGACTATCAAAATCAGAAGAGTTTGACTTTTTCAAATTCTTCTATAAAACAGTAGAGGATCAAATCAATCTGGACGATGCAAGTAATGGGAATGGGAAAAACTACTTTCAAATAGAACGTTTTTCGATTTGAAAATTCGGTACTGCATGTGACAAAAAGAATTTTCACCTCTGGAATAATTAACGAATAAGAATATAATACAAATCTACAAATCATTAAAAACGAATGATGGCATTACAAACCCGTAAGCGTAGGCTCTCTAAGTAGGAGGAGTCTAAACATTGGTAATGAATTAATTTATCTACCCACGTTCCGCCCATTCTTTCACTGGAAATGCACTAAACAGCAGTGAAAGTTCTTTTTAAGGATAACGAAACCACACACTTAATTTCAACATGGCATTACGGAACCCTCTAGCAATTATTACAATTATTATTACCACTCACCATTATTATTCGCATCAGCTGAGCAATAATAACCAATATTTCCGGCTTATATACAAATGAAACGGAAATTCATCTTAAATCACTGGTAATTCTTACCAGTGATTATTTCTACTAATATTCAGTAAATAATACAGTGCTAACAAGTCATGGGAAATTTTACATAAGCAAAATTTAAAAGAATG
Organism: Typopeltis vanoorti; assembly: GCF_054136105.1. NCBI lineage: Eukaryota > Metazoa > Arthropoda > Arachnida > Uropygi > Thelyphonidae > Typopeltis > Typopeltis vanoorti. The sequence continues at coordinate 82,682,892 of NC_143552.1, forward strand.
GTAAACTCTCATCTTTCTTGGCGAAAACCAAACATGGCATGAAGAGCAACTTTAACTGACAGTTGTTTAAAGAAGGATATTTGAAAAGAAAATAGCAAAACCATTTCATCTGCATTCGGGAATTGTCTAGCGATTGTCTGGAAGACTAAAGTGATTTGTGCAAAACAAAGGAGACTATTGTGTAAGTAGACTCTCTTCACACAGATAAAAGTAAGCTGGAAATTTGTTACCTAATACTGCTGAAATTGTTTGAAGAGAGGATTTTTTTAATTAATTGCGGTTTCTTTATTTTTTTAATAAAAATAATTAATTAGTGAAAAGCTGCAATTCTTTTCCGCTAATTAGTCAGACGCTAATAGATAAAGAAAGAAACCTTAAAATATAATTCTGCTAAAGAATAACCCGAATCAAGAAAAAGAGGGGAGGGAAGAAAATGGGAGGGAAAGCAAGCAGAAGGTTGATAAGAGTGGTAGTTTCCTGGAGGAGGTTTGTGTTTAATCTCAGAAACAACATGGCGACAGTTTATTGGAAATCTATTCTTACTAGGTGGTCGTTCGATGCGCTTTTAAATGTTCTCGATTTTTTCTTCCTCTGCCCCTTGTTGTTGGCTTGGAAACACCTAGTTGTGAATTTTTTCTCGAGCACGAAGAGTACTGCCAAGTTAGACTGGTCTCAGATGACGATAGAAGGTTTTTTCTCCTTCAGGTTACTCAAGTTTTTCTCCAAGAGAAGGCAAAAAACAACTTCTGATTACGTGCTATCTGATTAACAAATACAGTACACTTACCTACAGGGGAAATATAAATAAACCCATGGACAAGAGGTGGTAGAACCTAGAGCAAATTGATGACCCGTTTGGGTTCATTCTAAATAACACAAACCGAAGTATTTTCCATCTTGTGATAAGTTTATCCTTAAGTCAGAAGACCTTCAGTTTTTTATCCTGCTTTTGAGAGTTGTCAATGTCTAAAATCTATTTAGCGGAGTTTTTCATTTCTTTATCTACCGCAATGTCGAAACTAAAACACGAGAATTCATTCTTCCTTTTGTCACATGTCTCGCGCAGAGTCTGAGAAGGATTGGTGACCATTACTGCTGGATATCTCCTATTACAAATCAAGAAGTAAACCTTTGACTCTCCACTTTTCACTGGGAAGGTCAAGTAACTGGTATGGAAGCAGTTTGAAAATCAATGACTTTTAACTTTGATGTCAATGTCCTGGATGTAGATAAAATCTTGTCTTCACTCATAACTCCCCTTCCACTGAAATATTGTAGCAATAAATATTATCCACAATAATACTTCAGAAACCAATAACGACTATAATGTCACTTTTCGGTTACGTATCTTTGTAACAAGGTTTCAAATAAATCAGAAAAAGATTTATTTGAAATAATAAATCTTTTTCTGATTTATTGTTTCAAACAATAGGTGCAATCAGAGATAACATTAAACCGATTAAAGTGAAATATCAAATTTCCTTCCTAAGATATCAGACTTCTTAGATGAATATTAGCGAGATATGGTATAATCACAAAAAAAAATAGGCTCAACCTCTCACCAGCTTCTATTGATTCGAAACATCAAATACAATGACTCACGAAGCTATTTACCACATGTAATCAATATTGGCTAAACGAAATCACATTCAGATAGGTTGTCTGCCTTACCATAATACTGCTTCTCACAAGGGCCATATTAAGGGGAAAACTGCATCATCAGCAGACTTATGAGGAATCGTATTATGAGGAATCAATGTTAGAAAAACAGATCTCCTAAAGTATTTTCCAAATCCAAAAATAACAACAACAAAAAAAGAGAAGAGAATCGTATGATATTGCCTGTAAGTGTCACCAGTTCCTGTCAAGAAGAGAACAAGAAGAGCGGGGGGAAAAATTAAAATACCAATAGGAATCTTAGAAGAAAATAATTCCTCATTATCTTCTTCTCTTCACCTTTCCTTCCAGATGTTTTAGAGAATGGAGACCGACGTGTTAATGGTGACTTGGTTCATATTAGTCCTAACCACAATCGGATCTACGTGAACAGTTACGAGCTCATGTAAGTGGAAATACGTTCATGAATCACCCTGCCTTTTCTAGGGCGAAAAAGCCGAATGCTCTTCTCGTCTAAGAATCTTCTTCCTTCTTAGCCGGAGAAGAAAGAGCATTTATTGGGAGTGAAGATTATTTATTGGATTTCCTTCTCTCATGGAGGAGATTTGAATCCAAGACTCTTTCAATACATAGCAGTATAACCTCTTCTGTGACACTGTCAATAATCCCGTAATGAACGACGCAGTATAAAGCCTGGTCTAGGGAGAATCAAATGTGTTAGTTATTCTCAATTCCACTAAATAATAATTCCAAACTTCTCGGTTCTGTCAATAAACAGAAACTGTATCTCCATCGAGTTGCCCACGCAACACAATCATCCCAACGATGCAAAGCTGTTTAAGAAAATAAATGTTTTCTCTGCTTCTACTTGTTTTAAGTAAAATACCAAATGAATATAGATCCACGTTAACATATTAGTTGATAAAGACTGGCCAATTTAGTTGCCGAATGAATACAATCTACACTTTGTCAATAAAATAAACAGTGCGTACAAGTACGAATCTGAAATGATTTCTAAAACTCAATGTATGAATAAGTTTGAAACTTTTGCATTATTTAAAGCATTTTTTCCAATGAGGTCACCGGAAATATAAGTTAAAAATATTGTTCCTCACAATTTTGGGATTCTGAGGATATTTTTGGAAACGATATTAGTCTTTATAATTTTGGTCATTTGCATAAAAGAAGGCATAAAACACAAAAGACTAACAAGCCACATTTTAGATAGAATACATTTATTTTATAATAAAATCAAAGCTTATATAAAATTATCTTGAAGAAAGAATCTGAAATGATAGAGCTTGACAAATGCAATTAGAAATTTTAATCAAGCAGAATAAAATACGCAATTCTTAAATAAATCGGAGTAATCAAACCCGCTGAAAAATCCTTAAGATGAATACGAGAATGGTGTTTAGTCTCTCTTAATTAAATACGAAGTTTCTTGCACTAATTTGAAGCCATTTAGAACATTTTCCTTCCTTCAAAATAATTGGATATTTTCTTTAAACCAATTATTTCGACCTTCTATACACGAACAGTTTCACTTTCGAAAGATGAAGATGGAGTTAGTAGGATTCTCACTTTCCAAGACGTCTATCTCAGCTTTCATTAGAAAGGCTTAGGAAGCATGTTTCTCATTGACAGAATTCCAATGCAGATATTTCCGATCAATTCGAATGCAGATCTTTCGACTGTATACTAAGTCTACCATTAGAGTATTCTGATATCCATTAATGGTAAATGCTTACATGGTAGACTTGCAAGAGTCTTGCTTCTGACTATGGTTCAAATAACAGATGAAGCAGAGAGTCTGTCAAAGAGAAATCTTTAAAACACTAAAACTGTAGGAAATGATGCCCATTCTTATCTTCCTAAAGATGTAGTAGGACATTCCATTCCATTTTTATACTAAGGATACCTGTGAAACGTGGGTTGAAGTTTTATACCAATAAATGTTTATTTTCATATAAGTCATCCGTATTAAATTAGTTATATTAATACGGATTTTGGTTGTTGCAGTTTATTGAAATTTCATATATGGAATTCCTTAGAAAAGATTAAGCCATCTGAAGTTTATTTTCAGTCGAATCATTTGTATGACACAAAAGAAAAGAACAAATCAAAAATTATATATTTTAATTTTTAATAACTTCACTTTTGATGGATGATATTTAATAAAATTTATAATCTAGGATTGCAGAACGATCAATCGAACCATGTTCAATTTTATTGGCAAAATTCTAAAAGGCGATTTGAACTGTAGACTAATAATTCCGTACCAGCTGGATAAAAGTTAACAGAATCTAATATTTATGATCGCTATTAAAATTTAGAAAGTCGGTTAGTTGTACGGTAAAATAAAGTTATATATCAAGAGTACATAAGCCAAGAAAAGCTCGATGTTTCATAACCTCTCTATAAAATCCATGGCGCTGTGACGTGATTGATTTAGTGCTGTAAATTTTGTTTATGATTTTAGCGAAACGTTCTTGTTGTGGAGTATTTTTATTATGATGTTTTGGTTAAGCATTGTATGTAGGTTTAAGTAAATCATCGATTGGCTTTTAGTGAGTATACTTTATGGAACTGTAATGGCGGCGACTGTGTGAGCATCTAAGCCTACGCCCAACTCATTTCAATAGGAGTATAATCACAATACTGTAGGCATGTACGTTATATGTAACTGATATAGAAAATTTATTGATGGTACTATGCAGTTCAGTCTGGTTTAATAATTCTAATATAAGCACGTTATTTTAATGTTAGTTCAGTACTGAATATCATGACAAAATCGCAGAACATTTGCCTGAAATGGCACAATTATAAAAAATAATATATTAACTGCATTTGATCGTGTACTTACCAGTGAAAGTCTGATTGGTGTAACATTAATGTGTGAAGGAAACCCATAAGGCTTAGAAAGTAGTTCTATCCGTAAGCAGTTCTCTTCTCTACAGCTTAGTTTTAGAGAATTCAAGTAATCATCTTGATGTGACGTTCAGTGATATGAAGTTCTAAAAATTCAGCTAACGCCTTTTATTCCCTAACAGGGAGTAGGTGAGGCCTTTTAACCTTTGGAAACTGAGTGGGCGGTCCAATCTCCACCAGTGGCCAGTTATAGATAACTGGCCAAAGATTATCACTAATTTAAGCGACAACTGATGAAGAGACTGACAAACAAGTGCTGCCATCTCTTGGTACCTAATCCTAATAGGATATGTTATTGTCTGAAAGTGTGTGGGTTGAAGAACACACTGACAAGCAAGGATAGGGAAGTTATTGTTCCACTCTATAAGGCGCATTAATAAGGCCATATCTGAACCATTGCGCACAGATCTGGTCATCAGGATTCCTTCGTTATGAAGGAGTGACAAAGATTGTGGCAGGTCTGAGGAATGTTTCTTATGAGGAAAAATTGAAGGTCTGTAGGCTCCAGAAACTAACTGATAGGAGTAAGAGAGGAGATATGATAGAAGCATATAAGTTTTTAAAGGAGTTTTGTAGGACTGACACTGGTGTCTTTTTTAGGTACAGAGCAGGCGGGAAGTTCACCCCGGAGATTGTAAGAGTGTGGTTAACATTCGTGTTAGGACTAGATTTTTTGCTCGGAGGGTGGTGAGTGTGTGAAATGCGTTGTCGTAAGGTAGTTACGAGTGCTTCCTCTGTGAATGAATTTAAGGAGAAGTATGATAGGTATTGTGTGAATAATGGTTAATATTTCTGTTCTCCGGCGATAAATCGTCTGACGCCATGAAGACACCCTTTATAATAATAAAAAATTATATCTTCAATAATTTATAATTTTTTGAATGACGTATATCTGTCAATGACATCATGGGAGTTCTCATGAAAACAACGCATATGTGGACAATCGAAAATTCAACTATGAATAATTTTAATCGTGTAAAAGTCCGCGTGGTTAGCCTAGTGGCTTTGCGTTTCGCAACCATATGCCTGGGGAAGGAGTGTCCTAGGTTCGATTTCCGTCGACGACGTGAGGAGCTTAAGGATCTTCTCAGCCATAGCCAAGTTAGCCGGTCTTGGGAGTTGGAAGCAGGGTTTTTCCCTGCTGCCAACTCCCAAGATAGGTTTTCATCCCCCAGTTTATCTGGGGGTTTTCATCCCGCAAGCAGGCAAACCGGCCCTGTGAACACACAGGCTACAGTCATGGGATACCTTCAGGAATAAGGAGTAACCAACCTATTCCGTAGGATTTCGGTTCTGAATGCCTACACGGTAACAAGTGTAGGTCTACGCGTGAGCGTAAATTAGGAAAGGATAGAATCGTGTAAAAACAATTCTCAGATTTACTTAAATTGCTCATGTCTGTTTGCCTATTTGGTTAAGTTGCAACATCCCTTTTTGTTCGTCAATCACTGTAAGTTATTCAAGGCTGCTAAACGAATTTTTTTTATTTTAAACTTGACCATTTTTATTTTCACTATAATTCCTAATAATCATCATAATAATAATTCCTTTGTAGCTTGATGGAATTACATTTGCTTGGTTAAGAGATATGGAATTTTTATTTTTATTTTTAAATAAAATTATAAACTTTTCGTTGACATTAGACAGGAGCATAAAGTTCCAAAAACAATGGCGAATGTTGGGTGCGGTGAAGAATCAGATGAACAGCTAAAGAAGAAAAAAGGGATGATGGGATTCACACCTGATTCAGCACAAAAATTATTCAACAATTGAAAACAGAGTTCTGCTTTTACTGCATCATGTAGTGGAAGTAACGAATATTTTATTGCTTTTACAATATGCGACATTGTTCTGTTTTTGATATTTTTCTTGATTTGCTGCCAATATAATTCAACCTTTATATTGATTTTGGTAGTATCTCAAAGATTATTTGATTTCAGTCATAAGAACGCACGCGCACACGCACACGCACACGCACACGCACGCACGCACGCACACACACACACACACACACACACACACACACACACACACACACACACACACACACACACACACACACACACACACACACACACACACACACACACACACACACACACACACACACAAGCTTTCTCTAGTTATATATGTCTCTGCTAATAGTTCTCGCCCTTAACAACCAAGCGAATAGAGAGATATGATTCTCCTATTTGCCTTACATAAGGTGGGAAAGAGTTTTTAAGTTTCACATCAACTTGTGTCTAGGCAGACATCAAGAATATCAAGAATAGCCGTACGCCGAATTGCCATCATGTTATCACAACAGTAATCTTCCACAGCTGCCTTTTCGGACACTTGCCATGACTTTACGACTGTGATTCTAAGCATATGTTGTTGACTTCATGTTCACTGTGTAGGCGTCTTTATAGTTACAAGATCCAAACTGTTTTCTCTTGTCTTAGCATAAGAAAAACGAAACGTACCAGCACTGTCATAATGGATCTGACTCAATTCATGGAGCATTTCACATTATTTTTCCATGTTATACATATATATGCACATAATAATAGACTATCTGATGCAAGTATAGGAAGAAAATGATAGCAGAAAATAACTATGTCAAAGTAAATAGTGTAACACAGATGAAGTGGTTTGAATACTAAACATTCACTTCGGTTTCAAGTGTAGCATTTCATGTATGCAGAAGAGGGATTTAGTGATTGATTTAATACATGAAAGCGCCGAAGTTTATTACTGTCTGATATTTCTCTCTGGTAACTTCGTGACAGCGACATTCAGAATTTGATATCTAAACGCTTACAAAATGAATAGTTCTGATCACAGTGTGCACCGCAAGCTTTCTTATCGATTAGAGTGTGTTTATTCTTCCATGCCATTGACTGGGTGAAGGTAAAAATCATAGCTGCATGTGCTAGGAGTGCAATATTTCAATGAATACAGGCAATCCAAAGCAGACCGTATCTTTTTGATGATTCAGCGTGACGATACACGTGAAAGAGAAACCGAAAGAGAGTGAGAGAGAGAGAGAGAGAGAGAGAGAGAGAGAGAGAGAGAGAGAGAGAGAGAGATGTCAGAAAACTAAGGAAGTGGAAGTCTTGAAGATCAAAATTTCACTCAGCTTCGCAAATTCAGCTTACAAATGTTTCCTGATGAAATTGGAGGTCAATCGAAACAACACTTGAACCTCTAATCTTCCACAAACATCTAGTAAGTCTGTTTTTATTTACTCAAAGAACAGATAATCACCTTCAGTTTGTTTATTTTGTTTAATTTTCAAACACGTATGTAGCGCAATTGAAAAAACAATTGTGGATTATCCACTTCGATTAGAAACACCTGCGTTCGGTTCTTGTCGTATGGGAATTTTTTTCTATGGGCTTTCTTTTTTTCAATTAGAAGTACCAGAGTTATTTATTAATCTTAAGATTAATATTAAAATGAATAAATAACTATTGGAGGAAATGAAATTATTGTGGAAATTACAGATGAATGCTTTTATTAAATACAGGTTACAAAATTTACAGTAAAATCCTGAATAAAAGACTTACAAATATTGCAAACAATCTACTCTCAGAAGAACAAAATGCTTTCAGACATGGAAGATCATGTACAGGCAATATTTATGTGTTAAAACAAATTATTGAAAACAGACGAAATTTATTTAAAGACTCATATGGCCTTTAGAGAAAAACTATGGAATAGGATGAAGAAACAAGGATATCCATTACATTTGGTACAAGCTATACAACGTTTATATAAAGATACAAAAATACGGTTACAGTTATGAAATATATCAGGGTATCAGGGTGTAAGACAGGGATGTAGCTTATATATATATATATATATATATATATATATATATATATATATATATATATATATATATATATATATATATATATATATATATATATATATATATAGGGTGTTCTGAAAGTTTTCGTCCTAACAGGGAAAAATCGAATTCATAATTTCAGAATTATTTTTAAGTATAATTTCTGGGAAATTCCCATGCTACTCCTCTAAAACACTATTAATATAATTAACGGCTATATTTTAGCCTGTTTTTGTTTAGGAGTGTCCCTTATATTTAATACATTGGCTATTATTATTTTTTTAGTCTCCCTTAAGACTAATACATTTATTCCAGCGATGCCCCAGCGCCATTATCCGGTCCCTGTAATGGTTCTCAGTAAGATCTGCAAAATGCTCCTCTACAGTTGCAATCACCTCTTGATTAGCAGAAAAATGCTGACCAGCAAGGAACAGTTTTAGTTTTGGGAAGAATTAGAAGTCAGAGGGAACCAAATCTGAAGAATAGGATGGATTTTACAACAATTCATAGTGCAGATCCCTTAATTTTCCCATTGCCAAAATATGTAACTGATATAGAAAATTTATTGATGGTACTATGCAGTTCAGTCTGGTTTAATAATTCTAATATAAGCACGTTATTTTAATGTTAGTTCAGTACTAAATATCATGACAAAATCGCAGAACATTTGCCTGAAATGGCACAATTATAAAAAATAATATATTAACTGCATTTGATCGTGTACTTACCAGTGAAAGTCTGATTGGTGTAACATTAATGTGTGAAGGAAACCCATAAGGCTTAGAAAGTAGTTCTATCCGTAAGCAGTTCTCTTCTCTACAGCTTAGTTTTAGAGAATTCAAGTAATCATCTTGATGTGACGTTCAGTGATATGAAGCTCTAAAAATTCAGCTAACGCCTTTTATTCCCTAACAGGGAGTAGGTGAGGCCTTTTAACCTTTGGAAACTGAGTGGGCGGTCCAATCTCCACCAGTGGCCAGTTATAGATAACAGGCCAAAGATTATCACTAATTTAAGCGACAACTGATGAAGAGACTGACAAACAAGTGCTGCCATCTCTTGGTACCTAATCCTAATAGGATATGTTATTGTCTGAAAGTGTGTGGGTTGAAGAACACACTGACAAGCAAGGATAGGGAAGTTATTGTTCCACTCTATAAGGCGCATTAATAAGGCCATATCTGAACCATTGCGCACAGATCTGGTCATCAGGATTCCTTCGTTATGAAGGAGTGACAAAGATTGTGGCAGGTCTGTGGAATGTTTCTTATGAGGAAAAATTGAAGGTCTGTAGGCTCCAGAAACTAACTGATAGGAGTAAGAGAGGAGATATGATAGAAGCATATAAGTTTTTAAAGGAGTTTTGTAGGACTGACACTGGTGTCTTTTTTAGGTACAGAGCAGGCGGGAAGTTCACCCCGGAGATTGTAAGAGTGTGGTTAACATTCGTGTTAGGACTAGATTTTTTGCTCGGAGGGTGGTGAGTGTGTGAAATGCGTTGTCGTAAGGTAGTTACGAGTGCTTCCTCTGTGAATGAATTTAAGGAGAAGTATGATAGGTATTGTGTGAATAATGGTTAATATTTCTGGTCTCCGGCGATAAATCGTCTGACGCCATGAAGACACCCTTTATAATAATAAAAAATTATATCTTCAATAAATATAGTTTTTTGAATGACGTATATCTGTCAATGACATCATGGGAGTTCTCATGAAAACAACGCATATGTGGACAATCGAAAATTCAACTATGAATAATTTTAATCGTGTAAAAGTCCGCGCGGTTAGCCTAATGGCTTTGCGTTTCGCAACCATATGCCTGGGGAAGGAGTGTCCTAGGTTCGATTCCGTCGACGATGTGAGGAGCTTAAGGATTTTCTCAGCCATAGCCAAGTTAGCCGGTCTTGGGAGTTGGCAGCAGGGTTTTTCCCTGCTGCCAACTCCCAAGATAGGTTTTCATCCCCCAGTTTATCTGGGGGTTTTCATCCCGCAAGCAGGCAAACCGGCCCCGTGAACACACAGGCTACAGTCATGGGATACCTCCAGGAATAAGGAGTAACCAACCTATTCCGTAGGATTTCGGTTCTGAATGCCTACACGGTAACAAGTGTAGGTCTACGCGTGAGCGTAAATTAGGAAAGGATAGAATCGTGTAAAAACAATTCTCAGATTTACTTAAATTGCTCATGTCTGTTTGCCTATTTGGTTAAGTTGCAACATCCCTTTTTGTTCGTCAATCACTGTAAGATATTCAAGGCTGCTAAACGAATTTTTTTTTTTTTAAACTTGACCATTTTTATTTTCACTGTAATTCCTAATAATCATCATAATAATAATTCCTTTGTAGCTTGATGGAATTACATTTGCTTGGTTAAGAGATATGGAATTTTTATTATTCTTTTTAAATAAAATTATAAACTTTTCGTTGACATTAGACAGGAGCATAAAGTTCCAAAAACAATGGCGAATGTTGGGTGCGGTGAAGAATCAGATGAACAGCTAAAGAAGATAAAAGGAATGATGAGATTCACACCTGATTCAGCACAAAAATTATTCAACAATTGAAAACAGAGTTCTGCTTTTACTGCATCATGTGGTGGAAGTAACGAATATTTTATTGCTTTTACAATATGCGACATTGTTCTGTTTTTGATATTTTTCTTGATTTGCTGCCAATATAATTCAACCTTTATATTGATTTTGGTAGTAGCTCAAAGATTATTTCATTTCAGTCATAAGAATGCACGCACACACACACACACACACACACACACACACACACACACACACACACACACACACACACACACACACACACACACACACACACACACACACACACACACACACACACACACACACACACACACACACACACACACACACACACACAAGCTTTCTCTAGTTATATATGTCTCTGCTAATAGTTCTCGCCCTTAACAACCAAGCGAATAGAGAGATATGATTCTCCTATTTGCCTTACATAAGGTGGAAAAGAGTTTTTAAGTTTCACATCAACTTGTGTCTAGGCAGACATCAAGAATATCAAGAATAGCCGTACGCCGAATTGCCATCATGTTATCACAACAGTAATCTTCCACAGCTGCCTTTTCGGACACTTGCCATGACTTTACGACTGTGATTCTAAGCATATGTTGTTGACTTCATGTTCACTGTGTAGGCGTCTTTATAGTTACAAGATCCAAACTGTTTTCTCTTGTCTTAGCATAAGAAAAACTAAACGTACCAGCACTGTCATAATGGATTTGACTCAATTCATGGAGCATTTCACATTATTTTGCCATGTTATACATATATATGCACATAATAATAGACTATCTGATGCAAGTATAGGAAGAAAATGATGGCAGAAAATAACTATGTCAAAGTAAATAGTGTAACACAGATTAAGTGGTTTGAATACTAAACATTCACTTCGGTTTCAAGTGTAGCATTTCATGTATGCAGAAGAGGGATTTAGTGATTGATTTAATACATGAAAGCGCCGAAGTTTATTACTGTCTGATATTTCTCTCTGGTAACTTCGTGACAGCGACATTCAGAATTTGATATCTAAACGCTTACAAAATGAATAGTTCTGATCACAGTGTGCACCGCAAGCTTTCTTATCGATTAGAGTGTGTTTATTCTTCCATGCCATTGACTGGGTGAAGGTAAAAATCATAGCTGCATGTGCTAGGAGTGCAATATTTCAATGAATACAGGCAATCCAAAGCAGACCGTATCTTTTTGATGATTCAGCGTGACGATACACGTGAAAGAGAAACCGAAAGAGAGTGAGAGAGAGAGAGAGAGAGAGAGAGAGAGAGAGAGAGAGAGAGAGAGAGAGATGTCAGAAAACTAAGGAAGTGGAAGTCTTGAAGATCAAAATTTCACTCAGCTTCGCAAATTCAGCTTACAAATGTTTCCTGATGAAATTGGAGGTCAATCGAAACAACACTTGAACCTCTAATCTTCCACAAACATCTAATAAGTCTGTTTTTATTTACTCAAAGAACAGATAATCACCTTCAGTTTGTTTATTTTGTTTAATTTTCAAACACGTATGTAGCGCAATTGAAAAAACAATTGTGGATTATCCACTTCGATTAGAAACACCTGCGTTCGGTTCTTGTCGTATGGGAATTTTTTTCTATGGGCTTTCTTTTTTTCAATTAGAAGTACCAGAGTTATTTATTAATCTTAAGATTAATATTAAAATGAATAAATAACTATTGGAGGAAATGAAATTATTGTGGAAATTACAGATGAATGCTTTTATTAAATACAGGTTACAAAATTTACAGTAAAATCCTGAATAAAAGACTTACAAATATTGCAAACAATCTACTCTCAGAAGAACAAAATGCTTTCAGACATGGAAGATCATGTACAGGCAATATTTATGTGTTAAAACAAATTATTGAAAACAGACGAAATTTATTTAAAGACTCATATGGCCTTTAGAGAAAAACTATGGAATAGGATGAAGAAACAAGGATATCCATTACATTTGGTACAAGCTATACAACGTTTATATAAAGATACAAAAATACGGTTACAGTTATGAAATATATCAGGGTATCAGGGTGTAAGACAGGGATGTAGCTTATCGTCAACTCTATTCAAAATATATATATATATATATATATATATATATATATATATATATATATATATATATATATATATATATATATATATATATATAGGGTGTTCTGAAAGTTTTCGTCCTAACAGGGAAAAATCGAATTCATAATTTCAGAATTATTTTTAAGTATAATTTCTGGGAAATTCCCATGCTACTCCTCTAAAACACTATTAATATAATTAACGGCTATATTTTAGCCTGTTTTTGTTTAGGAGTGTCCCTTATATTTAATACATTGGCTATTATTATTTTTTTAGTCTCCCTTAAGACTAATACATTTATTCCAGCGATGCCCCAGCGCCATTATCCGGTCCCTGTAATGGTTCTCAGTAAGATCTGCAAAATGCTCCTCTACAGTTGCAATCACCTCTTGATTAGAAGAAAAATGCTGACCAGCAAGGAACAGTTTTAGTTTTGGGAAGAATTAGAAGTCAGAGGGAACCAAATCTGAAGAATAGGATGGATTTTACAACAATTCATAGTGCAGATCCCTTAATTTTCCCATTGCCAAAATATGTAACTGATATAGAAAATTTATTGATGGTACTATGCAGTTCAGTCTGGTTTAATAATTCTAATATAAGCACGTTATTTTAATGTTAGTTCAGTACTAAATATCATGACAAAATCGCAGAACATTTGCCTGAAATGGCACAATTATAAAAAATAATATATTAACTGCATTTGATCGTGTACTTACCAGTGAAAGTCTGATTGGTGTAACATTAATGTGTGAAGGAAACCCATAAGGCTTAGAAAGTAGTTCTATCCGTAAGCAGTTCTCTTCTCTACAGCTTAGTTTTAGAGAATTCAAGTAATCATCTTGATGTGACGTTCAGTGATATGAAGTTCTAAAAATTCAGCTAACGCCTTTTATTCCCTAACAGGGAGTAGGTGAGGCCTTTTAACCTTTGGAAACTGAGTGGGCGGTCCAATCTCCACCAGTGGCCAGTTATAGATAACAGGCCAAAGATTATCACTAATTTAAGCGACAACTGATGAAGAGACTGACAAACAAGTGCTGCCATCTCTTGGTACCTAATCCTAATAGGATATGTTATTGTCTGAAAGTGTGTGGGTTGAAGAACACACTGACAAGCAAGGATAGGGAAGTTATTGTTCCACTCTATAAGGCGCATTAATAAGGCCATATCTGAACCATTGCGCACAGATCTGGTCATCAGGATTCCTTCGTTATGAAGGAGTGACAAAGATTGTGGCAGGTCTGTGGAATGTTTCTTATGAGGAAAAATTGAAGGTCTGTAGGCTCCAGAAACTAACTGATAGGAGTAAGAGAGGAGATATGATAGAAGCATATAAGTTTTTAAAGGAGTTTTGTAGGACTGACACTGGTGTCTTTTTTAGGTACAGAGCAGGCGGGAAGTTCACCCCGGAGATTGTAAGAGTGTGGTTAACATTCGTGTTAGGACTAGATTTTTTGCTCGGAGGGTGGTGAGTGTGTGAAATGCGTTGTCGTAAGGTAGTTACGAGTGCTTCCTCTGTGAATGAATTTAAGGAGAAGTATGATAGGTATTGTGTGAATAATGGTTAATATTTCTGGTCTCCGGCGATAAATCGTCTGACGCCATGAAGACACCCTTTATAATAATAAAAAATTATATCTTCAATAAATATAGTTTTTTGAATGACGTATATCTGTCAATGACATCATGGGAGTTCTCATGAAAACAACGCATATGTGGACAATCGAAAATTCAACTATGAATAATTTTAATCGTGTAAAAGTCCGCGCGGTTAGCCTAATGGCTTTGCGTTTCGCAACCATATGCCTGGGGAAGGAGTGTCCTAGGTTCGATTCCGTCGACGATGTGAGGAGCTTAAGGATTTTCTCAGCCATAGCCAAGTTAGCCGGTCTTGGGAGTTGGCAGCAGGGTTTTTCCCTGCTGCCAACTCCCAAGATAGGTTTTCATCCCCCAGTTTATCTGGGGGTTTTCATCCCGCAAGCAGGCAAACCGGCCCCGTGAACACACAGGCTACAGTCATGGGATACCTCCAGGAATAAGGAGTAACCAACCTATTCCGTAGGATTTCGGTTCTGAATGCCTACACGGTAACAAGTGTAGGTCTACGCGTGAGCGTAAATTAGGAAAGGATAGAATCGTGTAAAAACAATTCTCAGATTTACTTAAATTGCTCATGTCTGTTTGCCTATTTGGTTAAGTTGCAACATCCCTTTTTGTTCGTCAATCACTGTAAGTTATTCAAGGCTGCTAAACGAATTTTTTTTTTTTAAACTTGACCATTTTTATTTTCACTGTAATTCCTAATAATCATCATAATAATAATTCCTTTGTAGCTTGATGGAATTACATTTGCTTGGTTAAGAGATATGGAATTTTTATTATTCTTTTTAAATAAAATTATAAACTTTTCGTTGACATTAGACAGGAGCATAAAGTTCCAAAAACAATGGCGAATGTTGGGTGCGGTGAAGAATCAGATGAACAGCTAAAGAAGATAAAAGGAATGATGAGATTCACACCTGATTCAGCACAAAAATTATTCAACAATTGAAAACAGAGTTCTGCTTTTACTGCATCATGTGGTGGAAGTAACGAATATTTTATTGCTTTTACAATATGCGACATTGTTCTGTTTTTGATATTTTTCTTGATTTGCTGCCAATATAATTCAACCTTTATATTGATTTTGGTAGTAGCTCAAAGATTATTTCATTTCAGTCATAAGAATGCACACACACACACACACACACACACACACACACACACACACACACACACACACACACACACACACACACACACACACACACACACACACACACACACACACACACACACACACACACACACACACACACACACACACAAGCTTTCTCTAGTTATATATGTCTCTGCTAATAGTTCTCGCCCTTAACAACCAAGCGAATAGAGAGATATGATTCTCCTATTTGCCTTACATAAGGTGGAAAAGAGTTTTTAAGTTTCACATCAACTTGTGTCTAGGCAGACATCAAGAATATCAAGAATAGCCGTACGCCGAATTGCCATCATGTTATCACAACAGTAATCTTCCACAGCTGCCTTTTCGGACACTTGCCATGACTTTACGACTGTGATTCTAAGCATATGTTGTTGACTTCATGTTCACTGTGTAGGCGTCTTTATAGTTACAAGATCCAAACTGTTTTCTCTTGTCTTAGCATAAGAAAAACTAAACGTACCAGCACTGTCATAATGGATTTGACTCAATTCATGGAGCATTTCACATTATTTTGCCATGTTATACATATATATGCACATAATAATAGACTATCTGATGCAAGTATAGGAAGAAAATGATGGCAGAAAATAACTATGTCAAAGTAAATAGTGTAACACAGATTAAGTGGTTTGAATACTAAACATTCACTTCGGTTTCAAGTGTAGCATTTCATGTATGCAGAAGAGGGATTTAGTGATTGATTTAATACATGAAAGCGCCGAAGTTTATTACTGTCTGATATTTCTCTCTGGTAACTTCGTGACAGCGACATTCAGAATTTGATATCTAAACGCTTACAAAATGAATAGTTCTGATCACAGTGTGCACCGCAAGCTTTCTTATCGATTAGAGTGTGTTTATTCTTCCATGCCATTGACTGGGTGAAGGTAAAAATCATAGCTGCATGTGCTAGGAGTGCAATATTTCAATGAATACAGGCAATCCAAAGCAGACCGTATCTTTTTGATGATTCAGCGTGACGATACACGTGAAAGAGAAACCGAAAGAGAGTGAGAGAGAGAGAGAGAGAGAGAGAGAGAGAGAGAGAGAGAGAGAGAGAGATGTCAGAAAACTAAGGAAGTGGAAGTCTTGAAGATCAAAATTTCACTCAGCTTCGCAAATTCAGCTTACAAATGTTTCCTGATGAAATTGGAGGTCAATCGAAACAACACTTGAACCTCTAATCTTCCACAAACATCTAGTAAGTCTGTTTTTATTTACTCAAAGAACAGATAATCACCTTCAGTTTGTTTATTTTGTTTAATTTTCAAACACGTATGTAGCGCAATTGAAAAAACAATTGTGGATTATCCACTTCGATTAGAAACACCTGCGTTCGGTTCTTGTCGTATGGGAATTTTTTTCTATGGGCTTTCTTTTTTTCAATTAGAAGTACCAGAGTTATTTATTAATCTTAAGATTAATATTAAAATGAATAAATAACTATTGGAGGAAATGAAATTATTGTGGAAATTACAGATGAATGCTTTTATTAAATACAGGTTACAAAATTTACAGTAAAATCCTGAATAAAAGACTTACAAATATTGCAAACAATCTACTCTCAGAAGAACAAAATGCTTTCAGACATGGAAGATCATGTACAGGCAATATTTATGTGTTAAAACAAATTATTGAAAACAGACGAAATTTATTTAAAGACTCATATGGCCTTTAGAGAAAAACTATGGAATAGGATGAAGAAACAAGGATATCCATTACATTTGGTACAAGCTATACAACGTTTATATAAAGATACAAAAATACGGTTACAGTTATGAAATATATCAGGGTATCAGGGTGTAAGACAGGGATGTAGCTTATCGTCAACTCTATTCAATATATATATATATATATATATATATATATATATATATATATATATATATATATATATATAGGGTGTTCTGAAAGTTTTCGTCCTAACAGGGAAAAATCGAATTCATAATTTCAGAATTATTTTTAAGTATAATTTCTGGGAAATTCCCATGCTACTCCTCTAAAACACTATTAATATAATTAACGGCTATATTTTAGCCTGTTTTTGTTTAGGAGTGTCCCTTATATTTAATACATTGGCTATTATTATTTTTTTAGTCTCCCTTAAGACTAATACATTTATTCCAGCGATGCCCCAGCGCCATTATCCGGTCCCTGTAATGGTTCTCAGTAAGATCTGCAAAATGCTCCTCTACAGTTGCAATCACCTCTTGATTAGAAGAAAAATGCTGACCAGCAAGGAACAGTTTTAGTTTTGGGAAGAATTAGAAGTCAGAGGGAACCAAATCTGAAGAATAGGATGGATTTTACAACAATTCATAGTGCAGATCCCTTAATTTTCCCATTGCCAAAATACCTTTGTGGGCAGGTGCATTGTCCTGATGAAAGATAATTTTTTTTCTTCTGCAAACCGGCTCTTTTCTCACAAATGTTTTCATCTAGTCTGGTTAAAAAATTGGGATAATATTCCCCGGTTATTGTTTTACCCTTTTCAAGATAATTAATAAACAAAACGCCTTTAGCATCCCAAAACACCAATGCCATGACATTGTCTTCTTTGGCTCTGAACAACCGACTTCTGTCCATTGTTTCGATTGCTGTTTGGATTCTATTGTGTACTGGTGACTCCACGTCTCATCTATAGTAATATATCGTTGCACAAAATCAGTTTTATTCTTGTTGAAACGCTCCAAACACTATCTGAACAGTGCTTAGAACGTTTTTCATGTGAGTGCCCTTTTGATCTTCGAGGTGCACATCTTGTTCAAAGCTTTTTCATTTGCAATTCTTCATGCAAAATATATCCTACACGTTCTTTTGAAATGCCTATAGTCTCAGCAATTTCACACACTTTCACTCGCAGGTCATTCAATACCATATCATGCACTTGATCAATGATTTCAGGTGTTGTTACACTTTTTGGACGTCTTTCAACTGGATCGTCTTCAAGGCTGGTACTGCCACGTTTAAACACGGCAGCCCATTTCTTAATTGTCGTAAACGAAGGAGAAGAGTATGCCCATAAACTTTCGATTAAATTTCTTTTGGGCTTAAACCTTCTTTTACAAAGAATTTTAATAACCGCACGATACTCAATTTTATCCATTTCAAGGGATACAGACAACACCTTTGCTTCAGACAGCTGTATAAAACAAACTGCTTGATAGAATGACTTGCAATTTCACATGGATGCTTATGACAGACGTACCAACTTAGAAAAATCATCCTGCAGATAGTTTTGCCATCTATGGTCGAGGCCGAGAACTTTTCCTACCGCCCTCGTATATATTGATCAGATTATTAAAATATGGAAAACAACAATAAAATAAGGTATCCAGTTAACCAGAAGAACTGTTATTAATACAATGGAGATGAGATTATATTACAAGACAATGATGATGACCTTCAAAAATCAGTTTACGAATTAAACAAAAAGAAGCGGACAATAGATTTTAAATTTTTCACAAAAGAAAAGAAAAGTCATGACTTTTCAAGATCGGGATCATGTTAGATAAAAAATAATTATCGAAAATAAGACAAAATAGAACAGATGACACAGTACAATTATTTAGGCTGCAAAATAACATATGCAAACGATAAAGATATAGTTAGGAAAAATAAAGAAATTCCAGAAAATCTGTGGAACGGTTAAAAGAACATTTGAAGGATGCACAAAAGTGGGCTATATAAGAAATGAAGACATCAGAAAAGAACTAGTTTTTTACATAAATGAAAAAAAAAGATCTCCTCAGCAACCAAGAAATTAGTATTTCTTCTTTCTTTTGCTCGAAACATTATGCACTTTTTTATGTTAATTTGTATGCTAATCCCGGCCAAAAGACTAATGGGATTATTATTATAATGGGAAATCTAAAATGTTACCTCTCTTCCAAGGCACTTGAAGCCCTTCGTTGACGTGTGGGAAGTGAGGGATCTCACCCCAGAGGATGAGAATTACTACGACTTAAAGACTTCCACAAACACCCAAGTCACAGTGAGTCTGAAACCCACGTACTTGTGGTTACAAGGCGGAAACACTCTCCATTCGATCACCTAATTGGTACTTCTAAACAACTCTCAACCCATCACAGATACGAAATTCTTCGCCCCATGGAATAGAAATTCGCATCTTGGGTAATATTCTTAAAAGTGGTCTTCAACAAGACTTCATGGCTTGGTGTAAAACTGATTCCTACCACTGCTATTGCATAGCTGTTCGATTTTTGCTAAATGCATGTTTCTATGGAGATTTAGGAATCGGAAACACGAATATCTGCATTAAGACCAGCATCAGTAATTTTCATACTGTTATACATTTCTTGAGATGCTCAGCAATCGGTCATTATAACCTCTCTCTCTCTCTCTCTCTATGTGTGTATTTCTAAGAAAGTGCATCTGACAAATATTCAAATTTAATAATCGAATACATTTCCTTTTTCTCCCTAACCTCATATCCGATGATATTAAGAGCCTACAATTCTTGCTGCCTACAATGTCACTTAATTCTGTTTTCTCATCTTTTTTCATCTTACTTTCAAGCAACAGTTTTTAAAGTGATAGCAGATTATATCACTTGTAAGACTACTAGTAAAATAATTCTGTTTCTAAAAAAATCTACGATAGTCTGATTACTTACTCTTACCTCTAATAATACCAGATCTCTCTATGCTTGCTTTGAGATTAAAGATCCAAGTTAATAGTAACGGAAATTTGAAAAAAAACTCACTCTTTTTTTAAATAATTTGAAACGTTTTCTTCTGTATTGTCTTTTGTCAAATTTACAAACAATTTTTGCAACTTACAAGCTTATGCAAACTAATCATTCCTGGATATTTTTATATATTTTTATTAAAAGTTGTTTAGTTGTTAGCTCTATTCGTTTCAGAAAGTATTTTCTCAGGATAAATGGAAAATTGTAAAATGAAAGACCATGGGAGAAACTACATATGTTTATATACCGTCACACACTACGTAGATTCGACCATCACGCTGCATTTAGGTGATAGAATAGAATCCCACAATTCAAGATGAAATGGAAACAGCTTTGGCTAGTTTCCTAGCACTGTGCTAGAAGTAACAGTAGTGTCTCCTACCACTGGAGAAATCGATGTTGTTGCGCTGTACAGCGATAAAAGGTAGTCCTATCAAACGCCGAAGGCCTAGAAAACCATTAATTATTAAAAGATTCTTTGTAAATTCTCACATTTCTATTTCTGCTTGGAACACTAACACACATTTGTGGTGGTGAATTATTCACCTTTCTAAAAAGTGATTGATGCTGTTCAGAGGAGGGATAGTCACATCAATTGACACAGTTCTTCTCTTACGGATTCACTTTCAGATAACTTCTGCTTCTGCTTTATGCCGTTTCTGTAGGTGTATGTTTAACCAGCAATGTTCCGCTAACCACCAACATTCTTCCACTTTCTTCAAAGACTCTAAGAAGACGAGAAAAATGCCACTTAATATCTATTTACTATCTAGCTTCAAGCCAACCGAACTAATTTCTCTTGTTCCTTTTTTATTCCATCCACCTTTAGAACAGCATTTCCCAGTCTGTCTTTTTCAACGACTACAATATTCAACTGTTCATTAAATAAATAAGTAATAAAATAAATAAACTAATTCCTATTTTTCCTTAACCTCCTACCTACGCGCAGCACTTGCGCGTAGGTAGGAGGTTAAGGTAATATATATATATATATATATATATATATATTACCTTAATATATATATACAAACAAATATATATATATATATATATATATATTTGTATATATATATAAATTTGTATATATATATAAATAAATATATATATATATACAAACAAAATTTTTGTTTGTTTGTATATATATATATATATATATATATATATATATACAAACAAACAAAAATGCCTCCAAAATTTTAGGATCCCCACACATCGTAACAAAAATCAAGGCTTAATCTTCCACGAAGTTTGGTCTGCTTGCATTAAAATTCATTTCTGTTAAGCATGATTTTTTTCCCCTTTCATACCCGAGTATCCATTTCCGTCTCGATATATGTTAAGAGATATTGTGCTAGGCAAGGTAACAAATGCATGGATACATCCATCAAACAGAGTCACCATAAGTTAGTTGAAATAATTTTAGAAGAGTAAACGCAAATAAAACATTCGAATGAATAAAATGTAGCCTGCGAAATGTATGAAAGAATGAAGAAATTAAAATGCCTTTTGCGAAGTGACTATCATTTAAGGATAGCGTGTCGCGTCGCATGAAATGGTGAATTGCGTGCTTCACACAAGACTAATGTGGGACGCAGAAGAGTTTTTTTTTTTTTTTTTTCCTTTCTCTTTTACCAGCGTCAAACATTTCTGGCAAGCAGTATGGGTAACTAAAATAGAAGACTTCACTCATGAAAGAAAGGGAAAAAAAATTGTTTGTGATATCAGACACAAAAATATACTTACTACTTCTTTTTCTATCGGTTAGGGTGGAAAAAGAAAGAAAGAAAGAAACAAAAAGTATCCGCTAGGTCTGAAATGTAAACAGCGTTAAAGCAGCAGAATCTTGCTAGGACAATAGTGTTTTGTCTTCTGCCATTGTGAATTTATGACGTTCGAAATTTCTTTCGGTCTCGTAATACTCGCCAATAATTCAAAGGATTTTGCTGTAAATTTCAGCAAATAAGATATCTATTCCTAATGCAAAGAGTAGGCAAAATACTGACTCCTTTAATGTGTCTATTTGTTCTACTAAACAACCTACACACGCAACTGTCATAACCGATAGAATTCGGCATGCAGAATAAATGTTTTTATGCATGAAGGGGGAAAAAATACATATGAAAACAAAATTTCTGGTAAAACGGCTTAATTTATACTACTACAAAGTCTAACAAAACAATTAAACCTACCTGATGTGTATAGAATACTGTATTTACATGAAATTCTAGAAGAAAAAAATCGAAGAAATTTCTTGTAATATTTAAATTCACAATTGATTTTTATTATTCTCTGGTATCTAATAAATATCAGAAGGAGAACCAATACGTATTAACCATTCTACTATTACGAATTCACGAGGCTTATTTATATGAATGCCAGTCTTGACGGGTTGGAGCTTAATTAATAATCTTTGCTAGCACTAATGAAATCTCAGGGATAAGAATAAAATCAAAACATGAAAGGCCTGTGTTCGAATTCGAACTAATGTCGTCGGGGGACATTATAAGGATACGTATAAGGATTGTATTTTCAGAATAATTTAATTGAAGTCCTGTTAACTGATCTCATACGAAGACAGCAGAATTTTTTCCATTACAAAAATGGGATTTTTTTAGGGTAAAAACAAACACGGCACTAGAACACAAGTCATAGGAGAGGATACTTAATCAGAGTCCCGGTTGCTTTCGCAAACAAGACTCTGAGAAGGAACCACAATAACAACACAGCAACATAGAATTTTTTTTTATCGCAATTCTAATTTACAGTTGTACATTCCTAGTCCGGATACTTTTTCTGGAACTCACCGAAATCTCCCTCAACAACTGGATCAGTGTGACCTTACCTATATAGGCTAGTTTTCTTCTTTTTTTTAATGAAATAAAAATAAAAATACATAAATAAATTATCTTCGTTTTTTTTTCCCAATAATTTGTTAACGTGAGTTTCTTAAAGTCCGCCTGGTTAGCCGAGTGGCTTCGCAACCATATGCCTGGGAAAGGAGTGTCCTGGGTTCGACTCCCGTCGCCGAAGTGAGGAGCTTAAGGATCTTTCTCAGACATAGCCAAGTTAGCCGGTCTTGGGCGTAGACAACAGGGTTGTTCTCCCCCAATTTACCTGGGGATTTTCCTGCCACAAGCAGACAAACCAGCCCCTTGAACATATGCAGCTACAGACATAGGACACACACACACACACACACACACACACACACACACACACACACACACACACACACACACACACACACACACACACACACACACACACACACACACACACACACCGGGAGGCATAGGGCTAGCCTCCTTATCCTCGGGACGGGTACGACTTAGAAGGGCTAAAGATAGCTCCGTTATAGGCCGCTAGGCCTAATACCTGAAGGGAAGAAGAAAATTCTTAAATTGGTCAATAAAGGAAATCGCCATAGCTGATTAAAGATCAAAAGACAGGACAATTGTATTAAAAATAAAAATACACGAAATTTTATTATATTACTTATAAATCATGGATCAGAAAGCCAAATGCCAATAGTAGCCAAAGTACTTTTTTTTTCTCCGAAAGCAGATATCCTCAACTTTCCAATAATAATGTTTATGGATTTTCCATAAACATCTCTGTCCTATACCCTCGTATTTTGTATATAATTCACTAAAAGAAAGTTTGTTTTTTCGCATGTTTAACTACAATAAATAATTCAATTATTCTTGTGGAGAAAGAAATAATATACTGCACTTGAACACTCCTCTACTTCCCAACAGCCTTTGATATGACTAAATGCAATTCGGAAAGATTTTATAATACTTCTTGTGCGCTTATAAACTTCTGAAGCAACTGCGTTTAAATTGGAAAACTGAGTTTGTTCAGATAAATTGTAATCGTTACAAGGAAAGCTACATCCATAACTATGTACTATTATTATTTATCATCACATAGAGATTCTTATCCTATTCATGAAAATGGATATCTCATCTTTTGAAATCGTAAAAGCACTTCGATGTCTCTTCTTGTTCAACCAAACTACACTTCACAGTGAAAAGGGTATTTTCACACTCGGGCGGAGCGAGTTCCAGAAAGATAAATGAAAGCAGCGATGATCCAGTTCTTTGATAACCCACTCATTTTTCGTTCTGTATCTGAGGGTTAACTCGGAAGTGCATTAAACTTCTTTGACTTGGATTTTTTTTCTTTGGTAGCAATAGATGCTATTGTATTTCATGCTGTATTAGTGTATATCGTATGAGTGTCTTATAACCGTTTGTGTCTAAAGATTGGATGGCTTGTGAAAGGAACACTGGGATTACTCACAGGAAGGAAATCCTGTGGCCTTCTATATGAAAATAGCCAACTTCTCACTCTTAAAAGTTCTTCTTGTCCTTCCCGGGATATGAATTCAGATTTTACCATCTCAGATGTTTCCTGCTTTCTTAAGTATATCGCAGGACGGGGTCGTCTACTTTTCAGTTAAGGGAAAGTAAACAAATAAAAGTCCATAAAGTTAAATTCAGAATTAAAAGTGAATATTTGAATTGCATGAGTATTAGGCATTCTTGGGAATTTATTATTTATTTAAGAGAGATGAATTTATACTATGGGAGATCACCAGCAGACAACTGGAACTATATTATATTTGGTAAACTCAATGCGAGTATAGTAACCATAACAAGGAAGATAAGCACGTGTGTTTTAACGCTGCCTTTGGATGAATGAGTGTGAATTTTCAAGCGTTTTTAAAGTTGAAAGTACCTATAACAGAACATAATATGAAATATATTCATGATAACCAATAATAAAAAAAGCAGACAGTGATAATATCCAGTACACTGGCACATGATGGACGTAACTATTTGGTATAATAAATTATACAGTGAAGATTATACTTCGATTAAAAACATCACTCCTGGTAATCTGGAAGATTATGCCACCTCTGAATACATAATTGTATGGGCATTTTTGTCTGATACTAAGAACCTCTATGAATCTTTTGACTCTATAGAAGTTTGGGAATGATGATTCATGATAACAATAATAATATTGATGAACAAGATGCCACTATGCAGTCCTCTTAGTTCTCGACAGTTCTTGCCAGTCTCCAAATGGAAACAATAGAATAATCAGCGTTATTCATACAATTGAACGAAATAAGAAAAAGTCTTTTAAATTATGCAGAATTCAAATATTTTCATTGAAACGCAGTAAATGAATATAATAAGTCATCATCACGAACCACGGGCTCACTTTCCGTTGGTGTCCGATTCCTCCTTAATTATCTTCTTCCATCTTTCTTTGTACAGAGCACAGTGTCGAAGTTTCTGTACACCCATTCCACACCAGTCCTTTATGTCGTCTATCCATTTTCTGTATGGTCTACCTCTTCTGTTTACTCCATTCATAATAGCAAACATGAAGGTCTTTATCTTCCGGTCCTCACTCACTCATTCTACAGATGTGTCCAAATAATTGCAGCTTCTGTTGTATAATCTTCTGCATTAGATTCTCCTTTGGTTGTATCTTCCGACAAAGCTCTTCATTTGTGATTTTCTGTACCCATCCTATTCTTAGAATCTTCCTGTAACAAGTTCTTTCAAATGCCAAAATTCTTTTTCCTGATTCTTTATTTATTACCACGTTTCAGATCCATACAGTAGATGAATATTCAGTAACTGAAGATGCATGTTTCCAGTACCCTTACTTTTGTTTGCAGGCTGATCACTTTACTTTTCCAGATGTTATCCATGGATTTTAGATTTGTTCTTCCTTTTGCAATCCTGATCTTCATTTCTTTTTTACAGTCCAAATCATACGTCGTTTTACTTCCCAAATATGTGAATTAATCTACATTTTCTATATCAATTCCATCCACTTGTATCTTTTGTTTCATGTTCTTCTCATCAAATACCAATTTTTTGTTTTTTTCCAAGTTCATAAAAAGTCAAAAAATCTCTTACCTTCCTCATTTGACAATTTCAATGTGTTTTTGGTAGTTCTCTTTCATCTTCTTCAATAATAATAATAATAATAATAATAATAATAATAATAATAATAATAATAATAATAATAATAATAATAATAATAATAATAATGTAATCTGCAAATTTCAGATTCTTAATTCTCATCCCATGTACTGATATTACTTTTGCATCTTCTTTCATTTTATCCATTGCTCTTTCTAAATGTGATGAAAATGCTTGGTGATATTGAGTCCCCCTCCGTCTGGTACCTCTGCTTGTTCTAAATCATTTCCACAAATCATTACCAATTCTAACTGCTGCTGCTGCCACTGCATTCTTATAAAGATCTTTTAATATAGCTATTACTTTTCTGTAAATTCCATAGGATTGTAGAACTGATAATGTCACTTTCTGTCATGATACTGTCAAATGCCTTCAGAAAATCAATAAAGCAAGTATATATATTTTTGCTTTTTTTCCTAGTTTTCTCTGCAATTCACCGCATTGTCAAAATCTGTTGAATTGTAATTCTAACTTTCCAAAATCCTGCTTGCTCGTCTGCAAGGTAAAATATAAAATAATAAAATATATTTTCGAATACTCTTTATTACCAGAAAGAGTTTACATGTTTTTTGGCACTAATTTTCAGCAGATCTTTGGGCTACAGCTCTCACTCCCTTAGCCATCTACGAGTGTTGATAAGAAGGCTGTCAATGATTCTAATGGTATCCTTCAATGAAAATATCATTGAAATCATAGCTACAGTTCTCTGCCAATAGACAACTGCAGGGATGCGTAGTCCTAAACATTAACAGGAATATACATCATTGTCTGAAATGGTATGAATTCTATGGTCCAGTTTTTCTGAAATGTGGAGTTACAAACCTAACTTTCCGGGAAAACTCTACTTGCCTGTGCCAAATATCGATTAACTTGTACAAAGGACTAAAAAAAGGGTTTAGAAAACTGCCTTTAGTCAGCAGCTAGAATAAGTCATCATTAAAAATAGAAATTCTGGAAATGTGATCAGCATAAAGGATAATTATCATTATCGCTATCATTAATGACAATATCATTAAGATGACAATAACAAAGGGATGTTTATATTTCACGTTCAGAAACAGTTATTAAATTGGCAGATGCAGTACTTTAAAAAACGCATACGTCATAGGGGGGGGCTGTCTGTACCATTTAAAATTTCTACTTCGTATCAAAATGGCACCTCCACTTTCAATTTTTGAAAAGCTGCTACAGAAAAAAAAAATCTTCGAGGAGTTGATGACTTCTTTTGATAGTGAAATAATTAGCAGAACTCAAATATTCACTTGGATCTGCCAACTTCAAATGTGGAATGATGTCTTATGATAATGATGAACATTGGGAAAATCACCGATGAGACATCAGGGAAGAAAATGATGTAATGAAAATCAAAGAATCTGACAATGAAACTGATTTCATATGTGAAATGTCTCAAATCAGTTTTCGTGTTACATCATTTTAACAGATACCATCCCATGGCGGTTTGGAAGAAACTAAAAAAGGTAATGTTCCAACAAACAATTAAAACTGGTGTAAAGATTCCAAACATAGGAACGTACAGAAAGCAACAGGGAAAATAACACTGAACTCATATGAAAATAGAACTGGTTTATATATAAATATTATGCTTATATATTATACAGAACATTTAGCAACTCTTAGTTTGGTAAACCCTTCCTCCTCTAAACAACAAAACTCAAAATAGTGCTTGAAATATATCTTCACATTTTCGCGACCTTGTTTAACACGCAATAGAGATAAAAAAATAGTTAATATTAACCATGCTAAGTTATGACAGTGACGGAAGAGTTTGAAGTTCGAGAACCAGTGACGTAGAACATAACTACTCTGTATTGTTTTCACTGACAGCTAATGGTCTTCCATCATCGCGGTCAATAACTAAGGCCACTTCACAGCAGTTCTCCGAATACAACACACGCTGTTCAGTAATGTGATAGCCACGGAAATATTACTAGGTCATTTGGTTATTCAAATACAAGGGATATTCATAAGTGCTGTTGATTGATTCAAATATTTCACATGCATTCATCTTAGAATGAATTCCTCTTGCATTGAATAACTAAAATTTGCTAACACTGCATTTTACAATGAAATAGATCTGGTTTTTAAAACATACCCCCACTTATTACATATAGAATGTCAGCTTTAATTCTTTAATATATCTTAAAAATCTTAGAAACAGATGTAGGGCGAAGCAATGCAAATCTAATATTCCAGGGTCGGTTTTATCATTAGGTGAACCTAGGCAATCGCCTAGGGATGCAAAAGCCCGAAAGGTTAATTTTCATAATTTTTGTATTTAACATGTAATAATTTTCTTGCTGTATAGATATTAGGAGTAATCATGTGTATACAAATGTATGGGATTTGATTAATACATTTTTTTAATGTTCATAATGATATTATTTTTATAAATATCCACATACATATAGGTAATAATAATAATCGTATGATGGTACAATGGCCGTGAGTCCCCTTTACGGGGAGGTACGGCACCATCTCAGTCTCCCCAAATTTTATCCGGGCTCCGAAACCGGCATAGCTGACGAATCAGGCCTATGGCTGGGTCTCAAGTATTCCTGACTGTAATCCGTGTGTGTTCACGGGGCCGGTTTGCCTGCTTGCGGGATGAAAAACTCCAGATAAACTGGCGGAAAAAACCCTGCTGTCCAATCCCGGCTAACTTGGCTGTGGCTGAGGAAAATCCTTAAGCTCCTCGTGTCGTCGACGGGAATCGAACCTAGGACACTCCTTCCCCTGGCATATGGTTGCGAAGCGCAAAGCCACTAGGCTAACCGCGCGGACTACACATGTGTAGGTGTACGTGTGCTTGTGTGAATATGACAAAATATATATAGAGAGAGACAATATATAGGGGGGGGGCTAAATTTTCTTTGTCTAGGAGCATCAGATACTCTCGGACAGCCCTGCTAACATCTCATATATTTCTCATTAATTTCCCGTACATTTATGTTATTAAGTGAAATGCGTTTTCTGAACTCTCCAGCTAACTTATGAAAATAAAAATAAAACAAATCAGCTAAAAGCGGGAGAGCAAAAAATACAAACATGTATGTGTACACATTTAACTCCGATTACTTGTAATATATTATTCATGCTTTAAGATGGCAAGGATACTTTTCGTGAAAGAATAAAGTTGCAAACTTTAATATCTTGCAATTTCTCAAAGACATCACCAAGATGATTTCATGCGGGGAAGAATTTTTGGAAAGCATGAAGACGGCCGCAGAATTACTGATATTGACAGAGAGTCTAGAATCTCACATAGCATTGTATCCAGGCTCTGGGTTGCGTTAAAAACCAATGTAAGTTTACTAAGAGGTCGTACTCGGAGCATGAAATCATATTTTTGGTTATAACAGCAAAATGTTATCGACACGCCACGGCAGGTTTGCTTGCAAGTCGACTCCATTCAAGCACAGGTATACGGATATCCCGACAAACTGTTGCAAAACGTATGCGACAAGTAGGTCTATATGCCCGCAGGCCTGTAGTCTGCGTCCCTTTCTCCACAGCTCACTGCAGAGCGCATTTTCAGTGGTGTTGGATCCATAAAAATTGGACAAGACACCAATGCACTAATGCACTCTTTACAGAAGAGAGTTGTTTTAGTCTTTTCTTCAATTCCAGATAACACTTGATCTGGCATGAAAGTGGTCATCGTGAGAATGTTCTTGAAAGGGACGAATACGGCGGTGACGGTATCATGGTGTGGGGAATCATTATGCTTAATGGACACACCAAGCTACAAGTGCTGGAAAAAGGGACTGGTGATTTATTGCAACGAAGTTCTTCAATGTCATGTTCGATTGTTTCCGTGGTGCTGCAGACGAAGAATTCATTTTTATGGATGAGTGCCACTAGAACGCGTTTGGGACGCAATAGGGAGACGCATTGGTGCTCGAAATTGTTGCCAGAAAACAAACCCTTATCTTTGTTCTGAAGGAGAAGAGGAGTGGGCCAGTTTTCCTCAAGAACGCTGTCTCTACATTAATTCCTTAAGTACGTTCTTAGGAAATTTGTAACTTTTGCCAAAAACATATTGCAATTTAATTTGTACGAAATAATTGTGTAATATAATTTATTAATATGCTGGCAATAAATTTATGCCCACATTTGGCTGCAGTCATGAAAATGTTTTTAATATACCGGTAAAAATGTAGTTCGTCCTTAGCTTTTGTACACCAGTGTACAAGCTTTATACAACACAGTACTAACGTTTGTAATTAGTTGATACACTCATATAGAGAAATATATACTGTATATGAGAATTCATAAAATTGCAAGACCCTTAATATAGCGAACGTTAAATTCTGTAAGTTCATTAATATTAATTATATGATAGACTATTTAGATGTAGGAAATTCTACCACATTCTTCAAACCTTTCATTCCTTTAATTGTTCTACAGAAGATTGCCTCCGATCTTTATAAAGCAACTATGGAGTTCATGCTTCGTGCATTCGCCTGCGCTATGCCAAATATGCTTAGACTGCGATTTCAGACATTTGGGGAGAAGGTCAGGAATGATGAATTATTGATCAACTTTACCATTCGGACAACAAAGACTCGCGATAGTGATGATGCTAGCCACGATCTGTCTTATGGTCAGCAGTTCTAAATTAATTATGGCAACACTTTTTAATCTTTGAGATCTACGACCTGACCGTTTAGTTAGTTATAAAAGGCAACGCCGAAATAACCTGCATTATGATTTACAATAGATCCTTCTTATTGCGTGGAAGCTGTAGGCAATTTGTGTATTTTGCGAGTAATTTGATTTTTTTTTTAAAAGCTTCGTTAGTATTCGTTAGGTGGAAGTATTTAGACTGTCTATATAATAATGAAACGTTACATGAGGAGATGATTTCTTCGCCATTCTAAAGAATAAGGATAAAGTAAATGTTGTTCAAAAAGACACGCTGAATACGATGATGACTTAGAATCAATTATTTATTTGTTGAATTTAAGTGTTGACCAGGAATCTATGTCCATCTCAATAATCTGTGTTAAATAGTAACTGAGTCGAATTAAAATTAGAGCTGAAGATTTTCAACTGACTTACTGTATTGCCATCGAAAATAACATTAGTTGCTCCCAGTCGAGGAGAAATTAAACCAGCTTAATGAATTTAAAGCAGTGAATAATATCGTTATTCAAAGACCAATGAGTGTTTATGGATGGGCTACGCCTCTTGAGTACGGATTAAAATGATATACCAAGCATTCTACAACACTGATGAATATAGATTGCAACATGATTTATTATAAAGATTAGAGAACAAGGAGTTAGCATTATTAAAAATGAAACGCAGAGCCAGATAAACCATGAAAGGAGTATATGCAGTATATCGGTCAGATGAGTGTTCGGGATATGCTAGCTGCTTCAGGGAACAAAGGTTTATAGAACAGCAAGTATGTACGATTTGTCAAGAAGGATAGTGGTTTAGAGAGAGTTAATGAATCGCGTTTAGGTATTTTGGTTGATAGGAAAAGTTCAGAACTCATACTGGTAAGACAATTAGTGAAGAGCAGCACTCTGTGGGTTTAATTAATCAGTTAATGATACTATTATAATAAGTCTCTGGTCAGGCGAATATTGAATTATTATTATTAACATCTTCGAGGGATCCAAGGACTCACTGCGAGAGGGCATCTACTTCACTATACATCACTCACTACGAGGGAGTGCTGAAAAGTTCTGATAAACACCTGAAACATGATTCTACCTCTTCCTTCATGATGATTATCACTTTTCACCACATTCTTGTATCTTACCTACTTAATATTCCAACTAATAATTACCACAGCGACATTACTACTATCAGCACACGACGCCATCAACTGCCTACTATCACCACTTACAATTGAGTTTGTTATCATGGCCGATTTGCCTGTATGGGGGATGAAAAATTGGTCAACTGACCAATATGACATTGGTCAACTTACCTTCAATAGAAAACAAAATCTATATAAATCATTAGGACGAAAATCGAACTCGGGTCTTTTACGATCGAAAGGCTCAATGTTCTTCTGAATAGCTCAGTTTTTCTAATGGATTATAGAAACGATGATTTCAGGCAACTAACTTTAATAAAAAAATATTAGAAGCTCTTATGGGTAGACTTTTATGATTAATTAATTAATCGTATTAACTCGTCCAGGTATAGTTTGTGCCTTTTCCATCCTAAACAGACAAGTTTCCTTGTGAATGGTAATTCTAATAATGTTCACTGCGTCTTTCATCAGATTCAAATCCGATTATCTTAAGAGTAGTGAACTCAAGAGTAGATGTTATTCCTTCAGTTGGGTGTCATTGAAAAAGGTTGTCAGATTATAATGGGAATTATAGTGCCAATGTTTATCATACTAATATATAATAAAGTATTTTTATACTCATTATACTATTATCTTTACTTATATATAGCCTATCTTATGACACAGCCGTCATCGGAATTTCACAAGACTACCACCGCTTGAGAAAGCTTTTTTGAAAAAACAATTTGTTACACAACAATAACAGAAATGACGAGAATCGAGACTTCAACTTTATACATTTTTGAAGTGTGTGTTGTATACGAACCATGAAAACTATTAATAGCCTGGTACGCCTACGCTTATTTAGTTCTTTGGTTATAGTCTTTGCCCTAAGACTGGTTCTGTAATTCATCTCAGATTGGAAAATAATTACTTACTACTGCTGCTACTACTACTACTATTTTAGTTGTGTTCGTAAAACGATTTGAAATTATTTTTTTTTCTTTTCCTCTATATATTTTCTTAGTGAAATTATTCGAAATGATTACGATAACTGATTAATGCTGTTTTTCTTCGGTCTGATAAAAGTTTATAAAATTGAGCATTTCAATTCGCCATTGAATTTTATGGAATAATTTCTGTTGAGTCACTTTAATGGCAAAATTATGTTTCCACCATTCGTATTCTTAAACTGGCTGGGAGTTCAATTGTGATAATGAACAATGTCACTATACTATACTATACATGGATGCTATTACGTCATGCAGCATTTTATGACTGTCGACGGTTTTTTTGTTATTTGTTTTATCTGTGCACACCACCCACCAGATTTCTCCACAATAGCCTTCATGATGATGTTTTCAAGAAACAAGCAAGTAACCATTAGTGGGCATTTGCCTCCCTTTCTTCTTCTCGCATTTCGTTTTATTATAAGAGTTCTGGGTAACCATGGAAACATTTTATGAGATCTAGACTGTTTAGAGTGCCACGTGAATACGTGCAGGCTCGCTTTTACAGTTTCGTACACATTCAATGTTCCCCTCACCCATTCCCTTATTTAAGACTAACTTGGCTAGGTATGCTCTACTTCCTCCCGAGACTCACAATACGGCTGATAATTTTGGTAATGATCTCTGAGATCGCCACTGAGTTCGATCAATATTTTAACTAATAAAAATATATTTTTATCCCACTGGGTTAACCCTGACAATGTAAGTATATATTTTTTTGTTTATTTATTCATTTTGCGAGTTTTTATATGCTGACGTACGGTGGCCAAATGCAAATGATTTAATAATAAATTAGTCTTATTCACCGGTTGTATTTTATTATTTAAGAATTGGAAATATTCCCTTTTTTGTGTTTTGGTTCGTTTTTATATTCAAAGTCACCTGATAAAGTTGGTTGGCTAAAATGAATAAGATCAGATCTTATTATCTTCCCTCTAGTTCACCTTTTTTCTTTCCTTTACTTATGGCATTTTTTGTATTTTACTGTTCTATTAGTGTGAAAATTGATGCTGGATTTTGCTCCAATGGTATCCCATACCAACAATGTCTAACTGCATTCATTCTTGACCGGCTTATCTTTACGAAGTCCAAAACAAAAATGAAACCGAATTACAGCCATGTTACAATACAGTACAAATATGAATAATTCACTCCACAAAACTCTTCGCGCTATTTGCCATCTACTTCATTATTCACCAACTTAATGGACAGAATTTCTGACACGCGACCAACACCCTCCTCCCCTTCTTGCGGAGTTATTGTGACGAGACTTAATTTAGCTGTTCGCGATTCTCTGGACCATTATTTCTTTCTACGGTGTATATTTGTTGTATGGTTTCTGCATCCTTTACAACAAGACCGAGAGGAAATCTCGTTGCTATGACAACAGCTTGTGTCTCAGCTGAGCAAATGTCGGGTATTGTTTAACTTCCAAATTCTTTCCGGTATAAAAATATACGTCGAAGCCTCGTAAGGTTTTTTATGCTAATTGTTGTGCTTTTTTTTTATGTTTTCGTTTTAACGTGTTAAGTAAAGGAGGAAAGGACAAAAAAAGTTAGGGCCAAATTTGTTGGTGCACACAAAGCTGGTGACTTAGTTTACACCAAACATCAAAATGGAAAAATCAAACAAAAAATTTCATCGAAATAAAATAATCATGTTTTATAAGAAGAACAATTAATTCTATCTTGACATAACTAGTTAGATGCCAATCTTTCTAGACATGCTTAGAACAGTAGTTTCAGCTTTATGCCATCATCATCATCATCATCATCATCATCATAAAATTCCTAATATGTCTCCTCAGGGGATGTACAGGATAATTATGACAGTATTACGTGAAAAAGATACACTATTACTAACTCCCGATCAATAATTTTCCTAGAAATTACTCTGTTGTCCGTCAAGGCTCCAACATTATCAGATCTTATATTTCTATCTTCAGTAGCCTGTCTGGTTGGCCGAGTGGTCAGCGAATCCGCTCTCCAGCCTAAAAGGCTGCGGGTTCGAATCCCGCCGTGGGCATGGATGTTTGTAATTGTCTGTGAAAATAGTGGTAGTGGGTGGAAGATGGCTTTGGTGTAGTGGCGGTTCGTGGATTGAGTGGTGGAGACAGGGAGAGCTGTGGAGTAGGTGCCCTCCCTCGATGAGTCGTCGGACTCCCTGGAGGTGTCAAGTAATAATAATAATCTACCTACATCTTGGTCTTCCTTTTCCTGCCAATCTGGCAGAGAACATTTGTTTTGCTAATCTTTCCTCGCCCATTCTGTTTAAGTGACCATACCACCTGAGATTAGCTCTGCTTATGCATTCCTGGATGCTGACAATGTCAAGTTCTTTCCTAATATCCTCGTTTTTAATATGATATTGCCATTGATGTCATCTGTTCATGCCCCTAATATTTCTCAGGACTCTCATATCTGCGGTCTCCAGTCTATTTCCATATTTAATTTACCACCTTCACTAAACATTGTGCATGTCCGAACAGTTTATCGCTGACAATTCATCGTGAGGACTATTTATCGCGAGGAAAATTCGTCGCAGAGAAAAATTCATCGCGGAGGAAAATTGATCCCGGGAAAATTGATCGCCGACAATTCATCGCTGATATGTGTTAAAAAAAAAATTCCCCATATGAGATAAAAATTTTAAAAATATCAAAAAATCAAATCAACTAAACGCCTTTTATTCCCTAATAGGGAGTAGGCGAGGCCTTTATACCCTATCTAGCTTTTTTGGAGACTGAGTGGGCAGTTCAATCTCCACCGGTAGCCAATCAGAGAGAGCTGGCCCATGTCTATCACTAATTATAGCAGCCACCGATGAAGAGGCTGGCAAACAAGTGCTGCCATCTCTTGGTACCTAACCCTAACAAGATATGTCACTGTCTGAAATAATGTGGGTACTACGGTCGATTTTCTTGAGTTTACGGGACGAAAAACCCGAGTTTCCAGGAGGAAAAACCCGCTTGCCTGTGCCAGAGATCGACTAACTCGGGAATCGGTCGAAGATAGACTTAGAAAAAGTTCCTCCAGTCAGCGACTAGACTAGAACCTAGGTCTAACTTCAAGCAGCCAAGCGCAGAGGACGCAAGCGCCACTTCCACTGAGCTACACAGGCTTTTTTAAAAATACTTCTTTTAAAAAATATTTTTTTAAAAAATTTACGTATAGTGTTATTTATATTCTTTCTTACTTCTGTAGATTGAATATTAATTGTTATAGAACTGGAATAGGATGGTGAGGGAGAAAGAGCCCATATTTTAGAATATTTAGGGAAAATAGTTATATCCAACTAATATCGTGGCAATCTTAAGACTTTTAGTGTCTAGTGATTACTGTCTAGTAACAAGAAAGGATTATTAAAGATCTCAGATTTCTGACAACAATCAGCAGTTGTAATAATCGAGACATTTTTAGGGGGGGGGGAAGAACACCGTAAACAATATTATACATGAAAAGATAACATGAAATCTATTAGTGAAAATTAAAATTATTTGAACTGTTTGTTATCCGCTAAAGCACGTTAAAACAAGTGTTGTGCACCTAGAAGGCACGAATGCCATGATGGTTCTCTCTGTTTTTATTTTTTCCTTCAAAATTCTACTATTAGCCACTTCGAAGGAGCAACTATTATTCTGTTGTTATTAAAACAACTTAAAAATTTCTCTCCGAGAGGAACTGGAATCAGTACAATCAGGCATCTCTCCATCAATATTTGTAGTCCTGAAAAGAACTGCTTTGATGATCATGAAAAGGAACACTTTTTATTTCACACTGTTCAAAATATAGGCGGATAATTAAACTACTTAACGAATTTGGATTTGGTGGTCCTGCTTGATTTCGGGTTCTTCGAATAGACTTCTTTAGAGAGGCATTGCTCGGCATTTGGCAGATGACGGCAGCAGATATTTTTGTGTATGCTTCCGTGATAAATCGGTGAGATTATTAATGAGATTAAGTACCTTCGCTGCTTCAACCCGTGCCATGTTACCCGAATGATTATGTTGGTTAATTATTTTGATAATGTTGTCGCCAGCTGTATAAATACGCTCATGGCAAGGCAATGCATTTTGCCAATATCACATAATTTGATGATTTATATTTATCAGGAAATAATATAAATGAGAAAATATATTTTGTACCGATAATATATATTTAACTGATAATTTATTATAATCACAATTTAATTTTAGTATCGGAATATTAAAAGTTATCTGATACAATTACTTTGGAAAAATAACGATTTCAAATAAAAAGAAGGTGCACACTTGTTACCTAGCAATATTTGTGTGTGTGATAGTTTGGAACGGGGGGGGGGCGATCTTGAATCAAGATCTGGGAGGATAAAATGTATTGGCGACTAAGATAATTAGCAAAAAAAATAATAAGATCGTGGCATTACTCTCCAGCGTGATACAATCTTAAGTGAAGAAATATGAAAGGATCTCTTATTCGCACTAGCATTAAAAACTATAATTATACGATAAAACAAGTAGCAAAAATCAATGTAACTTATAGATAATATAATATAGATTCCAATTACCGAGCAAACGGCAAGCAACTGCGTATCTGGCAATAGGTAACTGAACGTAGCTACGTACGGGAGGTAATGTGGTTAAGTGTTCTCGTCAGCGTGAAGGATTACAGCACCTTCTAATGGATATGACAGTCAGATGCACTTCATATCCATTTGATCAACAGGTGGTCTGACTCGTATCCAGGATTTGCTTGGATACGAGAGGATTTGATAAATCCGATTATTCTTAATAATTACCGGTTAAAGTGAATAATTCCTAGAATAATTTAACCGGTTAAAGTGATTAATTCTCGTAAATTATTCACTTTCATCGGTAATTATTAATAATAATCGGATTTATCGCTTTAACCCTAACATATATACGTAATGGCCGGTTGGGACATTAACCCTGCGGAGGTCGCGGTCGAAAAATTGCAGCTTAGGTCGCGTGTATACGAGAGCTACGTTCATTACTAGAATGTGCTGAAATGCGATAAAAATTGAAAAAAAAAAAAAAAAAAAATACAAATATAATACATGATGGTTTATTTATTTTCAGTTACAATCTAGAAATTATTGAAAAAAGAAACAAATAAAAAAATTAAACCAATACAATACTAACATTGCAGTTCGCGGTATCTCTCAGATACAATTTACTATCAAATATCAAACACCTCTACATAACCATGTTAAACCAAACTGGCTACACTTTCCTAGCGAATAACGCTTTCAGCGAATTTTTTCATCAATGATTTTTCCTGCAATAAATTTTCCCCCGCGATGAATTTTCCTCTCGATGAGTTTTCCTGTCGATGAATTTTCCTCGCGATCAATTTCCTGAGATGAATTGTCCGCGCCGCGATGAACTGTCTGTGAACCAAAATTGTGCCTAAATAGCTGAAATGTTTTTCTTGTTCTATAAGTTCACCATTTTCGAGATCAACAAAACTTTAATCCTTGTTTAATATTCTTAAGATTTCTCAACTATTTGCCTTAAAGTGAAAATCCTGACAACATCTATTTGGCCGGAATTCAGTTCTTCACCAAGCTGGCATTTCATAATTTTTCTTAGCTGTTTCTCAAGTATTCTTGCATGAATCTTACCAGAAATACTTAGTCGGAAAATACCTCTGTAATTATCGCATTCAGTTTTATTTCCTTTTTTTTTAATAGATGGGTATACTATAAGAGCTCGGCGGCAATCATCTGGAATTCATCCCTCTGTCCAGGCTTTCTTAACTATGCAGTGCAGCCACCTCCATACGTGAGAATTTCTGGTCGAATGGCATCTACTCCTGCTGCCTTTCCACAGCTTGTCTCATTTAGCAATTTTTCGAAGTAATCACTCCGTACTTCAAGGATATCTTTTTCTCACGTTTTCATGTCACCTTTATCATCTCTAACTCCTTTTACCGCACTTTTTCCTTCATTTCTAAGCTTCTTCAACAACCTCCAGAATATCTCGCCACCTTCTTGATATTTATTTTCTATGTTCTTACTAAAGTCCTCCCATGACTTTTGTTTAGCTAGTGTTACACAGTGTTTATCTTTCTTACATTTGTCTCTGTATTCCCTAAGAGCACAAGCTGACTTATTTGCCAGGAACTTTTGATATGCTTTCTTCTTTTCCTTCACTGCCTCTTTAACTTCCTGTGTCCACCAGGGAGTTCTGATTTTTTTACCCTTGCAGACAACCTCACCACATGCTTCTCTGGATGAATCAATCAATGTGTTCTTCATGATTTACCATTGATGACAAAATTATGATTATTTGTTTTTTTAAGATGAATAAAAAGTTAGATTATGAGATCCTAGCGTTTAAAGGACTCGTTCATTCTACTGGTTCATTCCAGAAAAGTTTTTAACGTCTTTGTTGTTTGTCCCTCCTCTACTATCTGTAGTGTATCGAACTAATTGGGAAATTAAGTTAAATAAACTCTACGAATCTTACTATTCGTAAAAATTTTGAATTTTTTCTTTTCTTATTTTCCACAGGAGTGCAACTGATTAACTTCACCACTCTCTACAAATTTCAGAAATCATCTCAGTCCTATAAAAAAAAAGTTTGGTTGGTTGGGGATAAACAAATTAATTTCCAGTGATAAGTTCCGGAGCTCATTGAATGCCCCAAATTATTCAGCGTCTTCAAAAATTTTAGTAATGAAAGACCTGCACTAGCTGATATTTTCAAATGACCTCATTCTCTCTTCACGGAAAACTTGCTTAAGAATTTCCAAAGTTTAGTATATCGGGATAGAAAAGTGTGAGGAAAGGTCACCGTTTAGTTGTCAAAGCAATCTGTTAACCATCAGTTAATTAGTTTTTACCAAGCCTATAGGATCGTACCTTTCTCTGTTAATCTAATAGCTTAACTATCCTGTTACCCAACGACCTCTGCTAAAATATTGAGACATTTCGAGATCTGGGTTTAAATCTGATCATTTTAGCAGTAAAATTAGCTAAAAGAGTTTGAGGAGAAATAAAATTATTTGTTATAAATGATAATACATGTACACTATCTACAAACCTTCTCAACCTCCGATCCACAAACATTTTACTACAGGATGTCCTTACTTTTAACCATATAAACTTAAATTAAAAAAAAAAAAAAACTCTTGATGGACGAGTTGAATTACGTTCTTAGGCAGTATTTCTGAAGTAGCGTGCTGCAGAGTAGGTTTCCGAAGGTTTTAGAAAAATAATTCAAAAACCAAATCTATTCGTTCCCAAAGCGAAGGATTCATAAAACGTGTCTTAAAATATCATGAAGAACTTCA
This sequence comes from Typopeltis vanoorti, assembly GCF_054136105.1. NCBI lineage: Eukaryota > Metazoa > Arthropoda > Arachnida > Uropygi > Thelyphonidae > Typopeltis > Typopeltis vanoorti. Next base: position 82,723,473 of record NC_143552.1, read on the forward strand.
ACATGGTGTTACATGTGCTGATGTATATATTCCTATTATCAAATATGGCCCATACTGTTGTATAAGGCAAACAGATATGCACTTACATTCGACGGTACGTCTGTGTGCTGTCAAGGACACAGAGGGAAAAACTTGAACTTCAAAACAGCTATTATTGTGATATGCTATACTAGAAGCCTGTTGACATATCCAATTTAACTACGGGCAACAATAATCAACATAGGCAAGATGATTACGCATTACGTGTGGTAAGAACCTAGGATGCTCGGAAAGTTGGTACTAAAATACCCGCAACCCAATGAGGAAATAATCAAGAATTTCATCCATGTATAGAACTTCCTGACAGATGAGTAAAACGTTTTCTGATCGGATACATTACCATGGGTGTGATGGCATATGCCTGAGTGTGAAGTTCACAGCAGAGGTACTATGGTATAGAGTTTCTCTAATATGATTTCGGATCTTTGGTTATAGTGCTTGGAAGGATGAAAGCAGACTGGTGTCTAATATTTCTAAGCAATTCATTACTTCCTCTATTGTGGCATTTTAAGGAAGGGATTGAAGTGTTTTTCGACATGATAATGCACGATGCCACAATGCAGGTGCTACTGCAACTTGGTGTGAGGATAACAATAAGAAAAAAATTACTGACTTGTGTGTAAATGTTTCAGAAATTGTATCAATCAGTACAATTTGGATTGAAAAACGCAGATGCAGAGTATAAGACAAAGATCCATGTAAGATAATGAATCACATCGCTATAATGAATGCCTTTTAATGTCTTGACAATCGCCATAGTTGTTTAATCACACAGTGTCAAAACAAGACGTGCTGGATAAGCTGCATTACTGAATTATCGCTGAAAAATCCGAAATAAGATGTATAAAAGGAAACCATTTCGGCGAGATGCGAGCGTGTAATAGATTATCGTCTTCTTAAAACTAGTTAGGAAGATTTCAATTTTTTTTTGTTCTGAATAAGAAAGCCATTGAAGTTGTTTTTGCACTCAGGTTGAGTAGGGTAGAGTGAGTCGAACGTAAAACCATCTTCGTTGCCCTTGTTTGCGAAGTGATTTTCTTCGTCTAGAGGAAATCTCGGGGGAGGATATCTGGATACAGATTCGGGTAAATCAAATTTCTCTTTTGGGGAGTGCATGCAAGTAGAGTTTCCAGCAGGTAATTGCATTATCGTGTTCGTTTACGGGCATTGGAATGCTCTTTGCTACATAAAAGCCATTGTAGCAGTAAAAGAAGTTACTTCATAATTTAATTCGGTAATTTAGTAATTCTGGATTCAGCAGTTTAGTAATTTAATTCAAACTGTGTAGCTAACTGCGTTTCGTGGATAATTTGACTATGGCTTCTTATGAATGTTTAAAAAGTTATTTAATTGTTTTTCTATGCTAACTTAGTGAGTGAACTAAACAGACGTCTATCGTATTTTTACTAATGTACCAGTTGAGAAAGTTAGTTATTAAGACAGTACGCATATTTCAATATAAAGTATTCTTGTTAAAATAAACTGTGTATCGTCTCTTGTACATAGCGCAGATGATGCTTGTTTATATGGTATTTTATGTTAAGCAATTGATGAGTAATTGTACTAACCATGCGTTGCATAATAGATCTAAGGTTAAATAAATATTCAAAATTAAGTAGTCGCAAAGAGGTGATCACACAGATGACAAAACTAATATTCTCAAAGAAGCCATTAGATTTAAAAAAGCAAAAGTTATATCCACTGCGAATCCTTCTAAAGACAATCCATCATCCTCTGCCGAACATAATTGGCGTGCGTTCCTAATCCAAAACATGCGAAAATGCTGCACCCCCCCCTTCCTCCACCACTACCTTCAGTTTCACCATTTTATGCAAAATTTTCTTGGGGGAGCATGCAAGAATATTTTGGAGCATATTGAGCATTTTCGAAATTCCTCGGAATGCAGCATTTGTCTAGTTGTAAAGAACGAAATCAAAATGGCGAATGAGGATCCCAATTGGTCCTGGATGCCCGGGTAGACAACATCGCGCTCTTCAAATTCTGTTACAGGCATTGGATGTTTGTGAACGTCTTTAGGTGGCAGACGGGGGAAGGGATAGCCTATGTGCTGTGTAACTGGACTACGTAAGCCAGTTTCTTGAATCTGATGAAATTTCTCAATTTTTTTCATTAAACTTTCTCCTTGTCCGTATTAGACTCACTCGCCTGTTATGGTCAATTCACTAGTTTTATCAAAACCTATTGTTTTTAAATGATAAGGTATTTAGTCCTATGCCTATGGTCAGCTGTATCTTTAAATACGTGTTCACAGACCAATTTGCCTATTCCTAGGACGTTCCTGTAAAAGAACGTCCTAGAAAATTGCTCGTCAACAGGATTTGAACCGGCTTTTCTTTTAGCAAAGTACGTGAGGCATTTCAGGAAAGGTTTATTTTTAAAAATCTTCTTAATCAACCACTTTTTTTCTATTAGTTCACTAATAGAAAAAAGTTCATTAGTATATGTAGTACTTGTAGCAGCAAATTTTATAAGATAAAATTCATAAAAGGAGACTGAAGTAATCCAGATTCTTCACCATTCGCTCCAGCGTAAGAGTTCTTGAGATGTGTCGGTAATAATGAATAGTTTGTCAAAAAATTCGAAATTAGACAAAATCATTCACCAATCCTAGTTCCTTTAATGTACAAACTTAAATGTTTAAAATGTAAGAGAAGGGTCTGAAAAGTTCTCGGCCTCGATCATAGATGGCAACACTATCGGCAAGAGATTTTTTTTCTAAGTTGGTACATCTATCATAAGCACCCATATGAAATTGCAAGTCATTCTATCAAGTAGTTTGTTTTATAGCAGGCTGAATCAAAAGTGTTGTCTGAATCCCTTGAAATGGATAAAATTGAGTATCGTGCGGTTATAAAATTCTTTGAAAAAGAAGGTTTAACGCCAAAAGAAATTCATTCGAAGTTTTCATAAAAGTTTATGGGCACTCTTCTCCTTCGTTTTCGACAATCAAGAAATGGACTGCCGAGTTTAAACGTGGCCGTACCAGCAGAGGCATAGCTAGGGAGAAGCGAAGGGGACGGTCAGCCCCCGGCGGCACTTTGAACCTTTTTAAACTTTTGCAGCTAATTCTAAAATATAGTCTGCAGAACTCATTTCCAATTATTGTAATACTACTGCGAATTTTCCTCACAATTGCTGTAAGTGTTGCTAGTTGTGAGAGGAGTTTTTCTAAATAAAATAGATTAAGAATTACATACATTACTATGAAATAGACTTCGCCAATGTCATCGACGATTTTGCTAACAGAAAAGCTAGAAAAATAACATTTTAGAATGTTGAAATTAAAGTTTTACTTCAAAAATAAACATAGCGTTTTAATTTATTTCCCTATACGTCGTTTTGACTCTTTGTAGTATTTTTGGTGTATTAAGAGGAGCGGCTAGCTCAGGGATCGCCCCGGGCGACAAAAGCTCTAGCTACACCACTGCGTACCAGCCTTGAAGACGATGCACGTGAAGGACGTCCAAAAAAGTGTAACAACACCAGAAATCATTGATAAAGTGCACGATATGGTATTGGGTGACTAGTGAGTCAAAGTGCTTAAAATTGCTGAGACTAGAGGCATTTCAACAAAACGCGTGGGATATATTTTGCATGCAGAATTGCATATGAAAAGGCTTTGCGCAAGATGGGTGCCGCGCTTGCTCACAGCAGATCAAAAACGCACTCGCATGAAAATCTCTGAACAGTGCATGGTGCGTTTTAACAAGAATAAAACTGATTTTGTGCATCGATTTTACTATGAATGACACTTGGATTCATCATTACACACCAGAATCCAAACAGCAGTCAAAACAGTGGACAGAAGCCGGTTGTTCAGCGCCAATGAAGACGAAGTCGGTTCCAACAACAGGAAAGGTCATGGCATCTGTGTTTTGGGATGCTAAAGGCATTTTGTTTATTAATTATCTTGAAAAGGGTAAAACAATAACCCGGGAATATTATTTCGATCTTTTAACCAAACTAGATTAAAAACTTTGTGAGAAAAGACCCAGTTTGCAGAAGAAAAAAATCATCTTCCATCAGGACAATGCACCTGCCCACAAAAGTGTTTTGGCAATGGGAAAATTAAGGGATCTGCACTATGAATTGTTGGAACATACATCCTATTCTCCAGATTTCGTTCCCTCTGAATTCTGTCTCTTCCCAAAATTAAAACGCTTCCTCGCTGGTCAGCGTCTTTCTTCGAATCAAGAAGTGATTGCAGCTGTAGAGGAGTAATTTGAAGAGCTTACTGAGAACCACTACAGGGACGGGATAATGGAGCTGGAGCATCGCTGGAATAAATGTATTAGTCTCAAGGTAGATGATGTTGAAAAATAAAAATAATTTTGAAATTATAAATTCGTTTTTTCATTCTTAGGCCAAGAACTTTTCAAACCACCCTCGTATTTAAACTGCACTGGAAGTTTGGTGAACAATTTACGTAATACTGATGATCTACTTTTAAATACTGATTATATTTTACTTTTCTCTGAAAAGCATTTTTCAAATTAAAAAAAAAGAAGTAGTAGTGGTAGTAGTAACAGTATTGCATTGTGCAATATTTTGCCATACCTCTCTGTTGCTTTCAAAACTTCAATATCTCTGCAGCTTCATAACTATTTATCGTGAATCATTTCCTATCGATAGCAATGTTATGCCGATTAGGTTCTGTAGACTATTATTTCACTCTCGGGATAAGTTGAACATCCGTAGAACAAAAGCGAAACATCCTCCCCAACTAGTTATCAGTTTAATTTAATAAAAACAATTCAGTTTGCTCCCATTTGCTCTTATCGCCCTTTCCGAAATCTCGAGCAATCTTTATCTGCAATAACTAATACGTTCATTCTTTATCCCCGTATGGAGAGAGAGAGAGAGAGAGTTTCAAATAACTAGGAACAAATAAAAACAGTAACGCCGATAATCAATATAGCCTTGATTTCCTTTCCTTTTTTACGTGATTCAAAATTTGTAAATCTACTGTAACATTAATACTGTGAGTGGGCGAAGGAGTTATTTTTATTTTTATTTATTTTTATTTTTTTACAAAATCCGGTAATCCTTTTCTAGAGACCAAATATGGAATAACATTTTCAAGCCACTTCAGGCCTCCAATGAGCAGGGCAATAGTCTCACACGGTGAAATGAATCCCCCACCTAATGATAATCACAACTATCCATGCCCACTGAGGGATCTGAACCCACTGTCTCTTGGTTGGAGAGCAGGTGCGTTAAACCCACTGAACCAACCAAATGAGCAAATTATTAAACTAATTAGAATTATGAAGCTACTTAGAAATTTCATCAGTTTTCTAAATGATTCCAATCCAAAAATCCCCCGAATATTATATTTCTAAAGAAAATACAAATCAAGAATTTCTAATGATTACAATTTAATTATATAAAACACTATAATACGCTGATGTGTTGTAAAAATGAATTTGATTTAGTACGTATACAATATATAAGCAATGTATCCTTTCAGCAATTCCTATAACATCGTTAATTCATTTTGGATTTTTTTGGTTTCATATATATATATTTAATTTCGTATTTAAAAAAAGAGATTTTCACAGCTCTCCACAGTCGATTTGTTTCTGTTACATCCGTCAAGAAAAGTTTATACCTGTCCACAAAGAAACAAACAAAAAAAAAATACTCTAATCAAAAACATCGCCCGAAGGGCACTTCGCTTTTCTTCTATGCGGTAGATCATTGCAAAAAAATAAGTACACTCATTTTTTGGTGAATCTTGTCAAAAACTAGACACTTTGTCAGTTTGATTCCTGTGGAGAAGTGGGTCGATTATCATGCATTAGCTGATCCAAAGCGCATCTTTTTTTTCCCTCAGCAAGCTCTTCAGATGAAACTAGGATTGAGAACAATTTCATAAAAGCCATGAGTAGGGATGGTGAAGGATTTTGACATTTAAAGAATGCTCTCAAAGAATGTCAAACTGAAGGAAAATATTTTCTTCAAAATGAATGACAGTGATTTTTTTTTTTTTTTGAAATTCTATATATTGAATGGAATGTCATGAAAAGTTTTTTAAAAACTTATGAAAACAATTTCTTAGAAATGTAACGCATTAAAGATCCTTTTCATCATGCTATGCCAAAAACATTCATTTAGAATCAGGATAAAGCGTTAAAACTTAAAACCGAATATTTTTGACTACTGATGCAAAGCCAACTCTTCACTTACTCATTAAAACAGGTAATCCTAACTACTCATCCAACATTATTAACCTTTGACTTCCCAGTAATCAGTACTGTAAGCACGCAACTCAGCGCCCGCCCACCGAACTATAAAAGCTTTCCTCTCTTGATCACTGCGTCTCTATCTGCCTTTAGCTTCTATTCCGTAGTTGAAGTAAGTGAAGTAGATAATTTTTAATACAACTGATGATCACTTACTGTGGGTCCTTTTCATAATAACCTCACACACACACACACACACACACACACACACACACACACACACACACACACACACACACACACACACACACACACACACACACACACACACACACACACACACACACACACACACACACACACACACACACACACACACACACACACACACACACACACACACACACAATATTTTTTCGGTGTTCTAATAATACCAGTTGCATTGATCTACGTAATTTTACTGTTTTTATCGATTAGACAGAGACAACTGAAATACTGCCACCTTACTTATCCTACGACACTTGCTTCGATGAGTTTCGAGAATTTCTTGGTAACCTTTCAAACGTATCCAACCTAAGACGTCGTTTCTCAATTCCTTAGAGACAGAGAGAGATCACAAGATCTTAAACAGGTCTCGGTATGAAGCATCTTCTGGCACACAAGATACTTCCCTAACTTGCCCTAGAGAAATGCATGTGTTCAAGATCTATTCTACGTCGTTCTTTAACATTTTCATACTCTACAAGCATTTTCTTGTAGAAAGAACACTTCGTTATATTGGTGGGTTTTTCAAAAAAAGTGTGGAATGTCAATCTTTATAGGAGAATACTGTTGATTGAAAAAAATCCATTAACACTTAAAACCACTGTAAAACTTTCCATTTAATTGAATTTATTTTAAGTTTCCGCTGCTTTATCTTCAGGGAATCTTCTTGCTTAATTCATCTTTGAACAAATAACACCAGAAAATTAAGAAAAGTACTAAGTAAGTTAGTACCATCAATCTATTTCTGCACTTCTTTAAGGAATTAAACAAGTTCTGATTCTTATAAAGTGCAAATAACATTTAGAAAAATAAAGTGGTCGTCGCTGCTGTCATGTATTTTCACCTTTCGTGGGCATTTAGAAGGTTACTGTAAAAAAACTTCATCATTCCTTAAAGTTCTCTGCTTTTCTTAATTCATCTACTTCAGGTAAATGTATAATAACAGACGAGCTGACTTAAGAAACAATTAATTTAGTCTCTGTTTACTAGAACAGGATAAACAACGGGTATTAGTATTTTTCCATTTGGATAAGACATCTTCTCGTGTTTATGTCAATAAAACATGTTCATCGGAGCCGAAATAGAAAAAACGGAGCAAATGGCTAGCGGATAGATTTAATATTTCATTTTTTCAATGATTAAAGTTACACCTGTAAACGCGCATATAAAAAAGAGATGGAATCCGTTAAAGAATAGGAGTCCAGAAGCATGTCAAATGCAGATAATGTAATCATCTGATACCTAATTAATTAAACGGATTCTATTTCTTTATTCTATCTCTTTATATTAAAAACTCCTGCTAAGAAACGCCTGCTAAGAAAATATAAAGAAAATTTTCTTCTTTATATTAAGAAAAAAATATAAATGTGAAGAAATGGAAAGGACCTCTCAGTATTTTCAGTGTCTACCGAAAAATTAATGGTGTAAACTATAAAGAAAGAACAGTCAAACGAATGTGTAAAGACACACACATATGAAATGGTAAATCGCAGTAAAACAAACTGGAGAGAAGCTCCTCTTCCAAGATAAGAATCTCTTCTCTTTCGCCTTCTATATCTTGTGTCAGAGTGCCGAAAAAACAATTAATAACACCAAGAACATTGCGGAATATAAATTCATTTGCAGCTGAATCGAACAGTGGAAGTTTTTTTTTTTACCGTCCACCGTAGCCGGTACTTCTAAAAGGCGGTATACACACGACAATAGCATTTAAGAAAGAATTTCAGAAGACCAAGAAATGTGAGTTGTCTGCAAGGTCTGAAATGAGTGTTTATGTCAACTCCGAAGACATTTCTACAGAATGTTAGATTGGATACCACGAAAACAAAAAACCGGCATTCGTACTCCTAATAACATTCAGATATCTAGGAAAGATAAGATTTCTCTTTTTGGGATCATTCTAATATCAAAACTTTCTTGGAATAAACGTATTACAACTGTTGCCACCTCGGCATTCAAAAAAAATTAGGATTTCCCATTCGCCCAATCAAGGTTTTACTTTATCTTCGAACAGTATTAACACCATACAAATCACAAATCTGTCCGACTACCGAATCCTGTCTCATAAGGATGATGTCTCCTAAGAGATCCCTGAAAGTACAGAAGAGAGAGCAGTTAGGTTGAATTTACCAACCTCACCGATTGACTCCATCCAACCACCCTTCACACAGATGTTCAGTTTCCGCTGCTTGCATCATCTACAAATATTTTCGTCGCCATTGTTCATCGAACTGCATCAATAATTTTTCCACTCACTGTTAAATCCAGAGAATTATGTGCAGCAATTATTTAACACATCTTCAAGTTCCAAATCCAAACTGGAAAATCTTTTTCATCTCATAATTCATTATCGATATTGATTTATAACATAATATAAATATACTCGCATTATATTATAGATTTTGGCAGCATTAAACGAAATTCGAAAATAAAATTTGAATACTGATTGTGCACTTTTCTAAATGCGAAATTTGAATCATTATTATTACAATGTGACATCTCCAAGAGGTCTCATTGCGGGAGGGAACTCTACTGCGCTACATACATCTTTCCATCTATCTTCCCTACTACTTAATTCTCCAATCACACAAACTAGTATCAACGACCTCTACCACCAACAATAACAACAACAATATTTTTTGTTTGTAAATTGCGTGTGTTCTTTCAAGGCTGATTTGTCTATACACGGGCTAGAAAAAAGTCTGCTATAGCCGTATGAGATCGGCTAACTCACGTTCAGTTGAAAAAACACACACGACGATACCTCTCCTCACGACGAGAATCGAACTGAGGTCTTCAATCGAAAGGCTTAATGTTCTGTTGTTCTTCCAAATGTGCTATGGAGGCGCTTAAATTCATTATACAGATTTCTAAATGTAATTACTCAGAAATTCAGTGAACTACAACAACAAATTGTCATATTCACAAAATACTCTTGAGAGGGATTTTAAAACAATTTGTAATGTTTAATTAGTTGACAAATGGTGATTAGTCACAAATAACCGATTAAGGTACTATTGCAACAACAAGAAAATACAAATTATAGATTCATTTGTCACGATCTAAACGACATCACGAGCGAATAGCTCGGTATGATAATTTCGTCTAAATATTGAAAAGAAATGAAATAATGGACCAAGAGTGGAATGCATTGAAGCTGAAGTCAATCTTAGGTTGCTCAACAATGCGTGGAGAAGTAGACTCTCACTGTCGCAGACAAGAGGATACTTTGAAGTTCTGTAATGTTATAGCTATTTCATCTTCCTAACTCGCATTTTTGCTCTGGGGGGGTGTCTGAATAATAATGTACTTAAGTAAAGTACTTAGACAGTGAAATTACAAAATGAAACCAATGGAATCATTTGATCCAACAACATGCAAAGTCTAAGTCCAACAGAGAATAGTGAGAATTCGTGTAGTGAGCAACATTATTTAATGTTGCTTAAATGATGATTGCCGCTTCAATTATATAAAAACTTACACGGATTATTCATGCACGAATAATTTAAAAAAATGTTTCAGATATAAACAGAATATCTTGTTTAAAGTAATCGTAATCATCCGAGCTTATATAAAAATAATAATTTTTCGACATTAGTAGAGCGATCTTTCCAATATATTTCGGGACCAGTTAACGGGGGCGAAAGGGGGGGGAACGATTCGTGACATTTTTATGGTATTCTCTGATGCATGCATTGCATTGGCTTCTTTTAGAGAGTTCACAATCCAATCATAAGCTCTATTGAATAAATTGTGACTTTATTTTGCATTAGTGTGGCCTCTCGGTGACCGTTTTACCGAGAGGACACATTCAGTGAAAGTTTTAAAAATAATTTATTGAAAAAATAAGAGCTGCGCGTAATGATTTTGGACATTCAAAACTAAAAGCGCGATTTATTTTTGAAAAAAAAAATTTTACTCGAATCACTATGCCACAAGCGCTCATCAAGAATTCAACAATGTATTAATAAAATCCTTCCCAGTGATGTGGAAATCTCACACACACACAGAGGATTTACGTTAGGGGAAAAAATTAACAGCAAACTCTTTAATTATTCCTGCAATAAACGAGCGCTGACGTAATAGCATTTGTTTATTCACCTGTGCGATCTATCGCAAAGGGAAATTATAGCATGACAAACTGGCAAGTCAGAAATTCAAAGAACTTGATTGTAGTGAACTAAATGAGTAGCACCTCACTTCACCTAGGAGCAGTACGAATCTCGAGTCTTAACCCATACTTTTCTTTTGCTTGATTTCAGACAGGTACAAGAAAAGCGGGAAGTGTACATGATATATGAGCAAAAATGTGTTAGTTATTCCAGTATAGTGCCTTGTATTCTCTGCGAGCACTTAGTGCTGCTAAGCATCGCTAAGCAGCAATGATCTCGTGGTGGTATTCAAGTTAAATATCCAGCAGGAGGTTTTGTTGAGTTCATGCTTTACGCTACAATAGAGGACATTGCACTACGGCATTCATCTTTAAAAAACACCAATAACGTCACTGCCCGCAGTTAACTCATATGACAGAACCACGACCTACCAGTTATGGTTGTGTCATATGAGATGTTAAGGACATTACTCTTAGAAACGACTTTCGTAGAAGTTTTTTTAGATGTTTAGTTAGTATTGCATCCATGTTGCACATAAATAGTTGGTGTGGGGGTACGAGGAAAATCGTATTGCTGAAGAGATAAGCACACAGGCATATACGTCCTACTTTACTTTTCTGTTATTTAAATGGAAACTTGAAACTTCCGTTCAGGCATGAAACGTGTAAACCCTATGGACAGGAAGTGTTGTCGAGTATTTTCGGATCATTACTCATACATTCTGTGCAGAAGCTTATTTTCCAAGATTTGTTTGCAAGATATAACTTCTTTAAGTTGGATTCTTCGCTTCCTTTTGCATTATCAGTATGCTCATAAGAATCACTTGAGATTTTCATGAAGACGCTTTGGAAGTTTTCCTGCTGACTCTGTACATATGAAAAGTGGATTGCCGGTGATTTTAGACCAAAAGAACAGGAAGATCACTGAAAGCGATATCATCGATTCCGGTGATCATCCTCTCTTCTTGTCAGCACTTCAGGAGTTTCGAAAAGTGCTTATGATCTCCGTTTCATATTCTAGACTGTTTTTGTACAATATAGCAAGATTGTTAACTATTACTTCAAATTTATAGTTGTATTAATCTGCCTTATTTTTCTGAATCTCTCCAAATAATATAATAAGGAAACTTTCTGGATCATTTGTTTCATTTCGGTAGAATTTCCCTCAATTTAACAAGGTACGCATATTTGCTACATAAATATCTTTCTTAGATGTTATGCTTTCACTTCCCAAACAGAATGTTATGCCCGAAGAATGCCAACTATTTGGCACACTATGTAAGTTGAATAGCTTCACCAATTTGCTCCTCTGAGGTTCCCTGTCAGAATCAAAATACTTTTGATGACAGGAACTGCAATTCTTATCTCAACAAAATATTGGATATTTGGTCTGTGGTGCGTAAAAAGGGCTAAAGATTTTCCGACTGGTCCAAAGGAATTTTTTTTCGCTTGATGTTTAGAAGCATAGGTGTTGTTTCTGTTCCAAATTTTTCATATTTTTATCTGAATGCAAAAAAAGTAACCACCTCATTTATGGTTACAGAGAAATGGATGTTTGAATTTAAATTAAATGGACATGGAATTTTTAATGTTAAAAATAACAATACGAAGACCGAGTATTTGGTATGCGGCGTTCTTGATTCAATGTCTGCTACCTTGACAACGTTTTAGGGTGAGTTGCACGTGTGTGTGTGTGTGTGTGTGTGTGTGTGTGTCAAGTTGCGAACTTCAAATGCGATACATTGTGTGCGAACCCAAGATGGCACTTCTGAGAATCTGTTGCAAAAACATCGTTTGCTTCCTATGCACGAGTTACGTCCAATGATACATTACAGTTACGTAACTTGGCTTCCTATAAACACTTAATATCATAACAAGACACGAATAAAATCACGAGTAAGTGCAGTTCTGAGTTTCTAGGAGGAACATTCTCGTTACCGTTATGAGACGTTAAAAAACTCACGTTTAGCTGAAAGACTCGATAAAAGTTTCTCGCATTCCAAATGGAATTAGAAACAAAGTTTTGAGGCGAGAGGGTTGTTAGCACGGACTAACTTAAAATTATCTAGCTACACACATAAATTCAGCAGTTCTTTACCAGCTGCTTGTTTTTATTGATTATCATTCTCCATAGCCATTTATTTTTTAAATTCAAAAGGAGTAGTATTATACACTACACACCCTTGCACGAGTATGGCTCGCGAATACAGAGTTACATTATCGGCACTAATACGCAATTATAATTGTCAAGAACAGAATGGGACAGGCAATTTTGCAAGAGACTATTGCCCAAATGCCGCCTGTCATCGCAGTATCGAGTCGTGTTCTGCGCTTCCGATTTTCGTTATGCAACTTGCACTCACGAAAGGTTATTGCAAACCTTTAGTACATTTATGGTGTACATTGATGGGAAAATTTTTCGGTTTTTATTAATATTTTTAAGTATTTTTATTTATTTTTTAGATATTTCGGAAACCAAGATCTAGAGATCAAACATGGAAATTTTAAAGCCACTTCAAGCCTCCAATAAGCTGACAGGTACTGTCATACCTGGCGATGAAATTCATCTGGTAATCACAAACATCCATGTCCACTGTGCTATTCGCACCTGCAGCCTGTTGGTTGGAGAGTGGAAACACAAACTACTTGGACAACCAGGCTGGCGAACGATGATAATTTATTGGTTTATTTCCTTTGTTGCCTTAACGTGTACTTTTTTTTTTCTTACTTACTTACTTAGTTTACGTATTTTATAGCACGCCGAATATGGTATTTTAACTGTTCGAAATCGATACCCTACATCACAAACTAAACTAGATGTGACGTGTCTTTTTTTTTTTTCGTTTAACTCTCAATACTTTGTTTTGCTTAGTTCTCTTATATGATGATGATAATTTGATAATTTGTAATGATGAGTTGTAAAGAGTGTAGTAATACTAACATGGTCAATAACTTTAAACATATATTAAACATTTTTAAGCAATTCTTTATCATTATATTAGTATGAATGGCCATACAATTCATAACATTCAGTAAAACTAAATATTTATAAAATTTCAAGACATATTTGCCTAGAAATTTACACGAACCCTGAAGGTTCTTGTATATTTGTATTATAGGCGAAGCAGCTTCACTGTAAATTTGTAAAAAGACAGAACGGATATAATACAAGCTTTGCTTAGTAGATTCCCTGAGGAGATGAGATTTGCAGGGTGGCACTCTATTTCTATATTGAAGTGAATAAAGAGCAAAGAGAGACGTATCGCATAGCCACTACTGAACTTGTGTGCTCGCGTACGGATAGGGGTTAGCGGTTGCCATGGAAACGGTTGAGATCTATGTTATGTATGAAAAGAAAGTAAAAGAATCTCTCTCTCTCTCGGTTCCAAGCGATAAGGCTTTCCACTTAAAACTCTCAAAAAAGATAAATGCATCAATCGATACAAGCTGTACACTTCATTGAAATTTTCAATATATCGCTTCCTTGTAGATGTCTATACAGAGGTTATATATCGTCTGTACTGTATAAGCATACTGCCATATTTTATTCCAGCTAGGATAGAATATATATTATACTGAGTTTGCATATCCAAATTTTCATATTGATCTCTATCTTTTTTTTCTCCGTTCACGTTTTAGCAAATGATCTTTAACCAAACAAAACACGATTATGCATCGATACGTTGTAACTTTGTCCAGAGATTTAACTGGATGAAAACGCAAATGCATATTAGGATCATTTGGTCACCAGCGTACGTCTCTCGGTTATACATCAATATCATAAATTCATGACATATTTAGTAAAGTGAAATTTTAAGAAGACCTTTATTCTTTGAATGTTAATCAAGAGAGTTTTGTGTTACTTAAAAACTGTATGACATTTTTTTTTTGGTCTTCCTCATGGACTACCACATCATCGTGGGTGGGAGGTTTTGCGCGCACCAATGACCCAGAGAGCTATACATGCGAGAGCTTGACCCTCTCCTGATAGGACCGCCTAGTGAGACTGATCAAAGGTAAGGGCCAGACGAATTGTGGTCCGCCACAAGCTCAAGCACTCCTTAGATAGACTAGGTTATCATGGGAGAGCAAACTCAATCCTCCTGTATGACCAGAAAACTAATTCGACCACATTGGATCGAATGTTAATCAGGATAACAAAGTTCGTATGAATGGATTAGGCAGATGACCTGTCAAGAAAATAATTATCTAAAATTTCCAAAGTAAAATTTGGGAAACTATTTCAGTCAATCCTTAATGTAAAAACACTCATAACTGATGATATTCCATAGAAGCGGTCTAAGATGTCCTATTTCACTGGAAACAGTGAAATAGGACATCTTAGACCTTGTTAGAAATAAGGAAAAACTCAGAGCAGATTAGCTGAAAGAGCGAAAACTTGGTCTACTACAATGACGAAACCAAATACTCAGTGTAGAGTGAGATTCGTGATCAAATAGAAATGTGAACTAACCATAGTAGAAATTAAGGGGTACCTGAAGGAATAGTCTCTTCGAAAATTACAACATCTCATGGTGTTGTAATGACCATAATCCAGGTCAATACACCAACAAAGTCTCATAGTGATATTGAAGTTGATGATTTCTAAAACTTAACAGATAAGGCATCGATTAGACAATATGGCTTTGGATCTCGAAATCTCCGAGGAGAAAATATTAGCTCATTTGCACTAAGTCAATCCATGATAGGGACAAATTCTTTCTTCAAAAGGAAACCTAAAGGAGCAGGGACATGATATTAATCCAAATAACCCAACAGCTGAAATAGATTACATAATGGTTCAAATTGCAGAAATTATCTAGAAGATATGCATAATAAATAAATTTAACTTTAATACAGATCACAGATTAGTTAGATTCACCATTCATACGTGCTTTAACAAAAACAGAGATAAAAGAAAACTTGAATTCCGAAAATAATTCAGAATAATTTTAATGAATACAAAACTAATCTGAACAACTAAGGAATATATCTGAGAAAACTGATATTTGCCTACTCTGCATCTAAATGGAAACAGCAGTTAATCCTTCAAGTAAACTAACTAGTGAAAAGACAAAATTCTAAACAGAGACACTGCCGAAATAAGAAAACCCGAATTATTTTCAAAAATACGAATAACTCGCCAAGAAATAAAAATTGAATATACCGAATTCAACGAAAAAGACAAATAAGAAAGGACATGCGAGATATGAGAAATACTAACACTTCATTAATAAAGGATGCATGGAAATGCGATATTAGATTCAAAATAGCAGACGAGGGGATGTCTACTGAAAAGAGACAGAAAAACCAACTAAAATACAAAACAAGAGAACTCACAAACATATACAAGAAATAATAAAAATAGCAAGTAATATTTATAAGAAACTGTATGCCATCATAACAACCAACTTTTTATACCACCATAACTTAATACATGATAATACAGAAATGATGATAAAACAGAAACAGAAGAGATATTGAGAATGTCATATACGATACGACAGACGGAAAATGGAAAATCTTATGAAAATGGAATTGTTAAAATTTGAACTACAAGAATTTTTACCTGTTTTGTTAAAACTCACAACAATGCTCTTGTCAGTTGAATTCCAAACTAGTGGCTAATTTCAAAAATAATTAGTTTGTAAGCAACTATAAACAGATAAGTCTTATTTCCATTAACTGTAAGTTGTTCATCCGTAATTTAAAATAGGATTTGCGACCAACTAGAAGAAAATTAATTACCATATGAGCAAGCAATATTTAGAGAAACGTTGATGCAACAGATCACTTGCGGTAAATGAAATTATCGAAAAATATAATCAATATAACAAATCTATAAATATCGCTTTTATCGACTAAAATATAGCATTTGACTCCATAGCCTATGCTACTCTTTTAGATGATAGAGTGCAACAAGGCATAAATGCTAAACATATCGAACTTATTCAATCTATTTAACAAACATAAAGCAGTTGTTTGCACAAGAGTACTTCCGCATCGATAATGGTGTTAAACAAGGTGACCAATGGCCCTTGACTTTTCTTTAAACCTACACTTGAGCATGTGTGTTCAAACTTCACTGGAAAAACAAAGGCATTATCACTATCTTAGTAAGAGCCAAGCAACCTTCGATTTACTGATGATACTGCTATCTTCTCAGAAGCCTCAGGTGAATAGATAGAGATGTTAAACTTTAACTATCTGGAACTCATATATCCTTCAACAATAGACAAGACCTAGAAATACAGTGCAGAATAACCAAAGCACAGAATAATTACTGGAGATTGCATGAAAGATTATTTGCAAATGTCACTGAAAAGAAAGCTGCTTGATTGCATTATATTATCCGCACTGACAAAACGTGATCAAACTTGGTCTTTGACATAGTCAATAAAAAATATGAAAAATAAAAAAGCCAAAAACTTAGAGTATGCCAACGAGCAATAGAGAGAAGCATTTTAAGAATTTAAAAAATCACAAAAAAGTAAAAAAATTCGGATATCATGCACAAAAATCGTTGATGTTATTCCCAAAAACCCAAACTGCTAAAGTATCTAGGTTGGCCATGTAGATAGGATGAAAGATGAAAAACGGATAAACCGGACTACAGTTTCGATTCGGACAGAAGAGCAAGAGAGTTAGAGGAAGACAGAGGATGAAGTGGAGAGATGAGATCAGAGAAATAGTATTAAACAACTGGATAAATATGGCCATTGAGAGCAGGCCTTGCCCAATACTGGGATTGTAGAGGTGATACCATTTTTTGTTAACAACCAAAATTCGGACTACGAGGAACGAAGGTTGATTATAATTTGAATCATCTATCCAGTTCATCAAGGCAGATTCATAGAAAAGCACGTTATCATTTTTTTATTATTATAGCAAGCCTCCCAAACTCTCAGTGATCTATTCATTCATGAATATAAACCCCAATGATGTTGGACAAGCCTTCAACTATAACTTAAACAAAGAGATTACATTTTGGCAACTTTCATTTGCGGTACCAAAATGTTGTGAGATAATTTGAATTTTATTTCATTACTTAAATCTTGAAGCTGTGACAGCAGATGTTGACATACGATACTGCCTAGCTAGAGTAAAAAAAGATTAAATAGGTTTTCACAGCTTGTTCAATACTGTAAAAGAAGTGCCACTTTAGCGAACAAGGAGGAATGAGGATGTCACTGAAGTTGCCCACGTCTTACTTAGGTAGGTAGTACACATTTTGTCTCGAATAATTTTAAAGCTAGCTACAATAAACTTTTACAGCTTATATCTTTACTTGGATACGTCTTAGAATGATGTCTATGACTTATTATTTTTCATACCAGCTAAAGAAATGATAAGCACTTCTAGAAGGCTATTCATTTATTTAAAAAAAAAACTACGAAACTAAAAGGCATTATAAAGTTTTGGTGACAGCAAGATCGAAGCATTTCGATAACCAGAGTTATGTTCTCTGTTCTTTTCTAGCCTTAAGGCTATCGGTGGCTACTTTCGCACCAATTCTGTATTGCAATTATCTGATAAAAATGTCATTACCACATCGCTATCAAGTCAGAGCCCAACTTCCATGTCTCACACTAGAAAACTCTCTTTGACATTCATGATAATGCCATTCTTCGGTACTCCATTGGACTTACATGAGAAGTTGACGAAACAGAATTCTGTTTCTCAATCTTCCAAGTTTGTCGCCATAATTTTTAATGCTACGACAACCAACTATATCGCTACTGCCCCTAAGCAAATCAGTGATAACTGTCACCGCGAACGAACCAATAATGAGCCTAATGTGATCTATTTCCCCCCCCCCTTAAATAAAGAAAATGAATAAGAAGATATTTTGGTCCTTGGTGCGTGTGTTAAACAATTTTAGTTAAACATTATAGTAAAAGTAACCAAAGGCTCTTACAAAATATACACATCTTTTATTAGATTTATTTATCCGAAAATACAGATTCTGAAGATTCATTTCGTTTACGAGGTGACTGGATTTGCGTCACATGTACGGTAAAATCAAAACGTTCATTTCCTTATTTCCATAAGGAAATCGATGCATTTCATTTTATGCCTCTATCGCTCTTCTAACTCCAGGTTAAGGGTATGATTACCAAGCATACCCTTAACCTGGTATGCTTGGTTTCTGTCATACCCTTAACAAACTTTGAACGACAGAGAAAATCTCTTTGCATACCGACTATTTCGTATTGATTTTCTTGATTTCGCGGCAGAGTGCAAAGAAAAAATCCTTAGTAAGCAGGATATCAAAAAATGTACTGACCAAGATGTTATTTCTCATGTTGACTCAACACATGTACCAGAGTTAGCGCTTATCTTAGCATCTTATTGGACTCATTCTAATGTCTAGACATCTACTATTGCACACAAATTATCCGGTATTCCATCTAAACGGATATACATGTATACCACTCCCTACCACTACCATTGACCAAATCTATTAACTGCTAAAATTCTTTACATGCTGAACATCTCTTACTTAAACATAGCCGTATGAATTCTGCAACAGCCACTCCCCAAGAAATCTTGACTATATCACCTGCCTTTGAAAAACTGGCATAATATGCGTAAGAATCATGCGTTACTCTTTGCATTTCTAAAGCGATATTAACTAAATCCGACACAAAGATTTGTAAAAGAAGCTATGCTTAAATGCCTTGTTGCCTTTCGTACCTCTTTCATCCAAAGACGAATTCATCCAGAAGATGCTCTGCTGATGCCAAAGTATGTCAAGTGCTGGCCTTCGGTCTTCACATATACCAACATGTAAGACTCGAAAAATGTTTAAAACAAATTTATTAAATGCAGATGTCCATCTCGGGCAACGCTTAAAAAAAAATAAATGATATATATTAGTAACAATTTGGTAAGAGTCGGCAAAATAAAATAAAGAACAAAATACGCTTGTAAATTTGTTGTATTTTTTATATAAATCCTTAAAGAATGATACGCATCTAAGGAAGAGGAAGTAATCTCTTTCTGTTCTCCAAGTTCGTTAAAAAAAAAAAAGAAAAAACAAACAAACGAAACCGTTTCTTCTTCTTAACTGGTTTCTTTAGTTTGGTAATAAAGACAAAGAGGATATACGATCGCATTAGCTATCTAAAGTTCTACAGTTCAGCCATTTCTTTACGTTTTCAAAGACATTTTCTTTCACTGCTTGATATCTCATTGCTTCGTGTCTTTCAAAGCATGTCATGAAGTCCATACTCTCGTAGCAATTACGGACTTTTATGTTTCTGTCCTTCTCTGTGCACCTTCGTTGTCGCTAATCCCTCTTCGCCGTGAGCCTATGAATCAGACGGAACTGTCTAAGGATAGTGAACGGCTGAGTCTCAGAGTTAGATAGGATCGCACAAGCATCCGATTTTCTCTCATGTAATGCCGTTACTGTATACATTATCCATCCAAGGGTAGGAAAGAGGAAATCTAATATACGTCGAAAAGATCGAGAAGTGCGATTAGTATGTTGTTCTCTCTATTTAAATATCTAAATCGGATTTTATTCAGATGTAGTTTTTCCTACCTAAACCTCGGATTTTTATCCTGCATCACAAATAAACGTTAGAAAATACGTGAAATTAACAGAAATACTCAAAAAATATATGGCCACGTGCCTTAGTTGCAGCTGCCTTGATTCCTATCAATACCGATATCTATGACAGAGATATTTTGCCAGCTTTCAATTTCAGGCTTCATTCTTGAATTGTTTTAGACAGTTTGAAGCAGGGAGTCCAAACCATTAACTTAATAATAATATAATAAGCATGATATGTTAATAATAATTGTAATCGTCTTACATTTGAAGGTTTTATAGTTAAGAATTAAGTATACGTGATGAGCACAAAAAATCCTTTGCTACATTAGTAGGATAAACTTCATTCAATTATTTGGTTATGGTCGAATAAATTCCATATCACAGAAGTCATTTAAAATATTAATAGAAGCTGTGTAGAAGTCGTTTAAAACATTCTGAAGTGGATAAAGGACAATCGACCATTTAAAAGATTAATAGAAGATGTGTAATCTTCAGGACAAGAAGCCCAACATTCACAAAAAGTTAACATAAACTGAATTTAAAAATCTAAGGCATGTATTTGACGCCCGCCTCTGGTTGAATGGTAAGACTTTTGGTCTTGTCACTTCGTGACATTCAGCCAAAGTAGTAGCATTTACTCGAATACAGTCGTGCGTTTTAATATTTGCCTTTGCTATCATTTTAAGAGATATTTATTCTTTTGTCTTTTCATGGTATAGCACGTAAAGAAAAGTGGTTGAAACAGCATATAACCATGTCCACTATTGTTTTACGGATGTTATGCGTGATCTTCCACAGGTTGTAACACGTGTTTGATTCAAAAATAATACGAAAGGAAAATATCCCAGTCTTTATTTCCAATCGTGTTCACCACGCTTGCGGATTTTTTTATCGCAGTCTGGATAGATTCAACGAAAGATTTATTATGTCTGCTGGGTTTTCTTTTACCGTCGGCTCTTTTCTGTAACAGCTGTCAGCAAACTCGTAATTCTGATCTTCGAATCGATAAAAGGTTACAAATAGCTATCGAATTGGCGTTTCGGAGATTCGATTATCGTCACTTGGTTTAAATAAAACTGCAGATCCTAATGACACAAATGTAATACTTAATGGACAAATAAAACAGACACTTCCGAAATCTGTATACGAACTTAGGTGCCATCACATATTTGCCTAGTAGTGTCCCCTAAACATAAAAATGTGACCAACAGATCCTTTATACAAATGGAAGTGGCACCACTTGTCTATATTAGCTGAGATGCATATATCCTTTTAACGCAGTTTACGGCTTACACTGTTTTTTTTAATTTCCTACAAACATGACAGGAAAACAGTTCATATTAATGCAAGTAAAAAATGTTCTAAACATTGTAGATAAATCTATGAGTCGAAATTATCAGCTGTTTAAAAGCATTCGTGTAATTTTCAGGACACAATCGAAACATTCGTTAAATTAATAATAATAATAATAAGAAGAAGAAGAAGAAGAAGAAACAAAAGCACTTTCATAAACAACAGCCTTTCTCTTAAAGAGATACGAAGTTTGTAAATCCCGCTTCTATAAAACTTGAGATTTTTAGAAGGAAAAAGAATCATTCAACTCCTTTCCAATGTATATCGATTTTGAAATTACTGAGGATTCATCCTGATTGTCCGGTGATAAGCAAAGGTGATAATTATGTCGTGTAATCTCTGGGGAATGCGATCTACTCCAAATCCTGGATATGTTAGAGCTTATCAGGTGGTTCTCACGCTTGATGTTCATGTGAGGCTTCGCACTGTTTTGAAAGAGCTCAGTGTCTTTGGGGTTAAATAATGCAATCTGTTTTTTGGATCAGCACATCATGAATCCGCTGCAGTTGTTACGAATAAGCGTTTTCTTGAGATTTTGGCCAAGAGTATACAGACGACTTGTAATCGATGATCAGGCATACGCAATCTAGTGGAAAATCGCCGAGAAGATCATTACAAAGGCTTTTAGACCGAAGATGAGTTAACTGGCCTCACACGGAGGGGGGGGGGAAGGTTGCCCTTTTAGGAAACTCAAATGTTTTATCCTGAAAAACAAGCCAGATAGCAAGAGAATAAATGCATGCAATTAATAGACATAACACATTTGGGTCATTGCCTTGGTTGCTTTAGCCAGCTCACCAGACAGAAATCAGTGCTTCTGGTGAACTGTGAACGGTTAATATGTACGGCAAAGGTTTACTGAATGATAACCAACGTTGCGATTTGTCTGGTGTTACAATTTACAAACCATTTTTGTTGCATCCAAAAACGTCTCAAAAATTGACGGTCTATCGTGAAGTTATTAGTAGAAACAAGCAAGCCAGTCGTCTCTAAAGCTTGGTGTCGACTGTGGGTTTATGTGGAATTCATTTGCCAAGTTTGTCGGTCGACGATGCAAACGAATAGTTTCACTTGCAATGAATCTTTCTATAAAACACCTAACATGATATGACTTGAATCTGAGTTAATGGCAGCCTTCGGTTATTCGTCATGTGCAATCATTGGCTTTTCTTCACGGAGTACATACTCAGCCGACTTAACTTCACTTGTACTTTAGTAGAAAAGTGCATAAGTGAAAAGCGCCCTCTAAAATTTTTAATCAAAATAATAACTTTGCGAAAACTGTACGCAAAGTTATAATTTAATTAAAATTTTATTAAATATAAAATTTTATAAAATTTGAATTAAAAAAATAGTTTTACAACTATTTTTTTAATTCAAAATCTAATTCAGAATAAAACTTCTATAGGGAAAGTATAAAGCCTCTACGCTTTTGAAAACTGTTTCGTTATTCTGTTTTTAAGAAGTTACATTCGTACCAAGAAAACAGCCAGTATGATGATAAAAAAATAACAATAAAATAAAAAAATAAAGAATGAAAAAACAGGCGATCATTATTGAAACGTAACGCTAACAGCTACCGCAGAGATCGTTACGTGATGCAAAAGTGCCGCTGCCAAATAAAACGTTAAATGTTTTTGTTTAGAGAAAATGCAAACCGCAAATACGAAACAACCGATATCTTTTTTAAAGTCGTTGCACTAATGCACGAAGCCGTTCAAATAACAAGGATGGGCTTTAAGAAGGCAATAATATCCAGCGCTTATTGCAAAACCTCCTGCATTCCCATTCTGACGCACAATTTCATGCTAGATAATAAAGAGAAGAGCTTTTATATGCTTCGCTGATATTAAAAAAAAAAAAATCCCATACAGAAAAAGATAATATTCATGTCCATTTTTGGTATAGGAGAGAGAGAGAGAGAGAGAGAGTTTAAATTACATGCAAGATGAGGATACGAAAGTCAGATTGGGGATGAAATTTTATCGCTCATATTCTCTTTTCATCAAATATAATGCATTTGAAATGTATAGTGTGAAGTAGACGCAATGGACGCCAAAGGATTCTTTTAAACAACTCAATGATCCATTTCGCGTAAGTTAAGCTGATATATATTCATACAAGGATGCATCGAAAGTTTATGGCATCTTAGTATTTTTACTTTAACATTTCATAAATTTATAACTGAAAAACATTGTTCAGTGAGATAAAAGTGATGATGTGTTATATTTTGATTCATCATCGAAGTAGAGCTGCATCTCTCGATAGGAAGTTCTACTTCGATCTCCCTCTCTCTCTATGATATCACACTGGATCCTTTAAACTTTCTTACTATTAGCGTAGTGCTGTGAACACAAGAAGTGCGTCATCAATTTAAAGAAGTGATAATCATATGGCAGCAGGTAGGATCTGGAGTGGAATGGTGGATAAGGAAGAATTTCCATATTCATCCCTTGATTTTTTTTTCTTGTGTGCCCAAACTGCTGTTTGTGTGCACTAGCTTGGGGCGTGGACTGATGTTGATGAACAACGTCAGTCCATGCACAGTCTTGATTGACCATTATTAGAAAATGGTCCCCCCACTCCTATCAAACGCTGTCCTCTAGTTCGAAATGGAGGATTGTAGCGATGGGTGTGAAGGCAATTTTCTATAGACATGGGCGCGATGTTGAGCTTATTCTGTTTATTTGTACGAAAAAATTTAATATTTTCTGATGATTTTGCCAAATTGGCGAAACTGCAGCGTCCCCTTGTGTATAGTACCGAGCTCGAGCAAGGTGTATACAGTAAGATCCGATTTTGGAACGAGGCTAGTCATCAAGAATCACCCGGTCTTAAACTTTATGAAACCATTAAATACGCGGCGTACTTCTTCGCTGCATTCCATTCTGAGATTTTACGCTTTGTTGATGTTTCAAACTATTTCAGTGCAAGTGGAAATGAATGAAACGATTTGGGGCATTTATTCTAAATAGGAAAAAAGATCAATTAAACATTACACAAAAAGTGAATCCCACCCAAGAAAGGTATTAAATCTACATTACCAGGTGAACTAATGATGAGACAATCCGCAAACCATGCTCATGGTGACTAAACGTGGAACATTTTCAACCTACTTTAAGCATTCAATAAGCAAACGGTGGTTCAATGGGTGATGAAATTCATCTACCACCTAATGATATTCATAAACATGTCCACAGTAGCATTCAAACCCATAGCTCTGTTGGTTGAAGAGGGAAGTACTATTCACTGGGCCAGCCGCCAGGTCGCTAGAATTTTAGCTCTCTAAAAACCAGTATGAGGATATTTTTGCAGAACTATTAGACCTTTCTTCAATTGATTCCAGAGTTAGACCATCTTTAGTGCAGGCAAATAGAGTTTTTTTCTACTGAAAGAAATTCCGGTTTTAATCCTGAAAATCAACTAAACGAAGAGTATAACATACAATAAATATCAGTTCACCACTGTATTCAACCTCAACGATGGTGCGAGTTGGATACTGATTGTCTTCCGATTTCCAAAAGTTAGGGCCGGAAAAAGTGCTGTTTAATGTTTTTGAGGAATGAAAAGTTATTAAAATTTTATTTTATTTATTTATTTATCTATCAAGATATAAATTTCGAAAATGTATAAATGCCTTGTATTTTACACTATATATATATATGAAGGGGGGAAATTCCTGCCTGGTTAGCCGAGTGGTTAGCGTATCCATTTTCCAGCCAACAAGCTGCGGGTTTGAATCCCACCATGGACATTACTGTTTGTAACCTCCCTACTAATTCTATATGGAAAGGGAGTTGCGATCCTTTTGCTTCTTCTTCTTCCAATAGAGCTTTCGCTCCCAAAAACCCGATGATGTACGAGAGTAACCATATGGCATCCAAAGGACGGCTATGTGGCCAAAAATGTAGGAAAATATGGCGAATTCTTTCAATTATTTCATCCGTTTCATGAAATTAGTTTGTTTTATTAATTGTGTATTCAGCCGATTATTATCTTTTGTATTTGTATCTCTATATCTTGCTACTAACTTCAGTTTATCAGGATTAAGATAAAGAATAAGTTCAGAATTATGTTAAAGCAGTTGTGATAATATGAAAATTTAGATAATAATGCGAAAATCCTGTTTCAGATGAGGGATATTATCCAAAATAAGAAAACACCCTTAATGGCAATAAACAGCAAATCACAATCTTAACGAAACTTCACAAGTTATTTTTTTCAGAAAAAGAATATGAGGAAGGCTGATAAAATAATCACATACTGCTCTCTCTCACACACACACACAGCACTTGTACGCTATAAGTTATACAACCTCTCGTGTGTGGAATTTTTAGCTAGTTCATCAGTATTTCATTGATATCATAAGAGTAACAAAAAAGCGCATTCTATCCTTATGATGATGTCAATTAAAATTAATGAAATGAGTCAGTTAAATAAATATAACGTATTAACCTTTGACGTGGTATAGTTAATTATAGGTGCAACATATTATTTGTACATAATGTAGAATGTATTTTAAAAATATAAATTAAAAAAAAAATAATGTCTAACGTCCAACAAGAGATGGACCAAGTTGTACACGCTCAGGAGTTCGCATCAAAAGGACAATTGAGTTCACAAAAAGTTGATATGTAGTCGATATGTACTTGTGAGGCAGCGGGCCAACACTTCACTTCGGATAACCTACAAATGACAGCAGAACGTGCCAAAAGCACTTAATGACACTTGCACTTATGATAAAGCATGAGCGCTGATGAAAACTAAATGCTTCCTTACCTTTTCAACAGTAAGATGAACACGACAGACAAGCACCATAGATACAGATACCCTGACACCTTATCATCAGTAACTGACCCTTCAACACTCCCCAGTGTTTACAGGTAGTTACTGTAGCTCGAACACTTATCACATCGTCGTAGTTGACAGGTATCCAATGAACAACGGGATAATTTTCGCAGGAAAATGATACCCACTTCTGTTGGAAGCGAACTAGCTTTAGCTTCGTGTCCTCTCTCTTTTTTTCTCCCAGTACTCACTCGATTACTTTAGACAATGGTATAAGCTGGAAAATCTGCCCAAAGAAGTCTCAAATATAATACTAGTTTATGTAACAAATTCCTGTAATCAGTAATCACCATTTGTTTGCAGGATGTCCTACGCAATAATTATCTTAAATATGATATTTATATTGTCTCATGTGACGTAATTGTATCTTCAATTACGTCACATGACTGTTAATTAAGTAATCCACTTTTAAGTGAAAAATCTACAAAATAAAATTCCTAAAGCATTTTCATTTTCAAAGAGTAAAACGTGTCGAAATTATATATAGCAACAACTGTACTCTGGCTGAGTGAAATTTAATAAAATCTAAGATTTAACACGCGGACAAATAACACGTTCGATGTGGTTGAATTTTGTTTTTGCGATCGGATAATCTGCAGTGGAAAAAGTTAGGCAAAACAAATACATTCGCCAAAAGTAGGTCAACTCGAAGTTTAATAAAACGTGTTATAACATTTTTTTTTCGTTTTAGAAAAGTACAATACTTGGAAGAATGCTTCGCATAAACGAAATGTGTCTCAGGTATCGTGATGTCTGAGATACATTAGTTCCATTATTTTCTCGCGAAAACAACGAAAATATCAACAATAGAATTTTCATCTCTAAAAAATTTTGACTTGTATTGAATACAAACAATTAAAAGAGCCAATAAAAATATTCTTTTTCTTTTACCGAATAATTTGAAATGGTAATTTACAACATAGAAGAAAAAGAAAAGATGTTTTTTTTTCTTTTCCTTGTATTTAAGAGAGAAATAATTGTTAGTAATTTTTCGATATTTTTTTCGTCCAGTGAGATCACAAATGAAATTTATCAATGCATTTTAAACTAGCTGGACAAAATTTACAATCGATTTACATAGGTTATAAAAGATATCTTTCTGGCTTGAATTCATCTAACTGAGCACAAGAATATTGAAAAGCGATGTCATTGAATCATTTCTGCACCATGTAGTAACTTGGAAAACCAGTTTATTTATTGTTGTTTGCAAGATATGATTTTTGCATGATATGATTTCGAATCGCTTAGCCAAATTTTGGAACGAAATGATTCGCTTAAGCCAAAACTGAGATTATCTGCAAATCTTAACAGAAATCTAAAGATACTGAATTTCTTTAAAATTCGTCCAGACAGAGCAGAGATGAAATATGCGTGAGTGTAAACAGACTAAATAAATCCTACAAGTGAGATCTAACAGGCAAAATCATATTTGGTTTTCAAGGCATCATAAGACATCACATGTGTGTGTTCATCTACTGAAAAGTCAAAAGATCCCAAACTTTCCGATAGAATTAGTATGAATATCGCATTCGAAACAGTATGGAGTATAGACTACCGTAAATAGTAGTTGATGATCCTTCACTTTTATCAGAATGCATCGAAAACATTTGACGAAGATCGTTATTGAAAAGTAATATAGCAACAGCTAGATTAAGATTTGGTAATGAAATAAACTTAAAACTCAGTAAATGAATATCACATAGCGTGCCCCAATGTTAATATATAATTAGAAATTCGTTTTCATTAGAGATATTTCTAATAAGAGTCTCACAGCAAAGCCTTTGAATAAATCACAGAGTTGAACACAGTCAAATCCAATATGTCGACTCTTATTTATCTCCTTTTTCATTCCATAAATATTTGGTAATATTCATATTTTTTTAATTTGCTCTTTTTCTCACATGTCACATCAAATTCCTGTCTCGCTTATAGTTCTGCTTTCACTGTACCTTAGCTTCGCTGACGTTTCTTATTTTTCTCTGCTTTCTTTGTTTCCAAGATGTTTTAATGGTAAAACAATACCTGCTTTAACAAATCGATATCTTAAAACTGCATTCGGTATTTGTTGCGAAGAATTTTTTTTATTCAGCATGGCATGCTGACCTTTAATAACAGATGACAGCTGTCACGTGTTTTAGCATTTAAAGTGTCAGCTAGTAGTTTTTCAAACTCCCTCTTTCAATTTATTTTGATTTTTCGATACGTAAAAGTAAAAACAAATCGAACGTCGATTTCTTACAATAATCAAGTTTTTATCACATGATGTGTCACTTCTACTTTGAGTATCTAAAGAATTTTAAAGGATTTCCCAATGAAAAATTCAAAGTAATAACTTACTTATTTCTCAATGATGTAGGTAGTCATCTTTAAGAAGAATTCCGTTCATTTTTTCGAGAAGTTTCTTCTTTCCTCTTCATAACGTATAGATGGAAGACAATAATAGTATGCGATAAAATCTAGATTGAACTTGTTTGTGCCATTGATGGTACCAAAAATGTTCAACTATTTTGAGAGCCAAGACAGTGTTCCTGTCAGTAATACTTATCATCGACAACATTCAATAACAGACGAAACTGGCTCTGAAAATTTGCAAATAGAAATAAAAAAGGAAAATATCTTTTTGTTAAAATGTGTACCACCATTTAGTTTCACTGATTTTACTTTAAATAGAAACTAATGGAAAATTAAACAAACGAGTTCGAAATGATACAAATTCATATATTTCAAATGACAATAAATCTACATTGGACAATGCGAAAGCTAGAAAATGGCTCGTGGATCGACTTGTGATAATCTTTGGCTGTACAAGAATGCTATTACGACATGCTTCTTTTCATGGCAATCTTGAATCATTTCACTATTTGTTGGTTGATGTATTGTACATTATTTTATTGCCATTGTATGGTTTCGTTTCGTCGTTACGAGACTAAAATAGTCCGATTAAAAACGAAATTGATATGATTTGACTAATTTTAGTAAAAATTGAATTTTTCCATATTAAATTAATCTTCGTCTGGTCAAGAAGGATTTGTTATGTATGTGTAGTGAAGGCCAAAACATCCGGAAACTAATAAATAAAATAAAAATGATAATTTTAAGAAAAGACCAGAATTTACTGCACATATATATATACAATATTCATACTTGCAACTTTATTTTGTCGATAATATCCTCTATGAAAGTTAAAAAGCTGCTCTGAAAAGTGAAAGAGCAACCTGAATTACGTTATCTCTCTATATCGTATCGCTACTTTAACATAAGTTCATTTATATTATCATTGGGATATATTAAATATTCCTGAATTTTAGATCTTAATTTAAATATTATGCTCAAACAGGGAATCAATTAAAAACTACAAAAATTAGCAAATTTCTTTGAATAAGGTCTGATCTGGAGTCTTAAAAATTATAATATGACATTCATGCAGTATGCATGAGCGCATCATTTTCTGGACTCCACGAATCAACAGCACCAACTTTGAAGTCACTGCATCGATTGACAAATGAAGTCACTCTCTTGTATAGTAATGGGACAGTTCACTTTTTAATTTTCATAAATCAAAACTGACGTTTGAAAATGTTCAACGGACTGTCATAATACATTCTTTCATTTAGTCTATGAGAAGCTTTTTACGAACAAGCTGCACCATAATAAAAATATCAAAATTACTTTTTAAGAAGTAATGATCTCTAGTTTACAAAAATATTTTTTCAAATCTCTTGTCCGATTGAACTAAAAATAAAATATCAAAACCATAATGAAATAAACTTGATTTATTGTTGTTAACGCTTTGATTTTTTTTTCATTCTCATTTATGACTGTCTTATTTAATTATCACGTGATATTCTAAACCTAAGTATTGAACTAATCGAAAAACCTTCTTGAAAACTTTTTGAAAGCAAGAAATTGGGGTTGATCACAATTGTCGTAGAGACAGTAGCTCCTCGCCCATTACATGACGTTCTTGTCGTCGTTTTACATGTCTGAGAATGGCAGGGGTAATTATCAAGAGGATTCGATCTTTCTGTTTGAGCTCATTCAAATAAGAGAACATGTGGGTTGATGTTTTATGCTTTACTCTTTG
This sequence comes from Typopeltis vanoorti, assembly GCF_054136105.1. NCBI lineage: Eukaryota > Metazoa > Arthropoda > Arachnida > Uropygi > Thelyphonidae > Typopeltis > Typopeltis vanoorti. Next base: position 82,753,940 of record NC_143552.1, read on the forward strand.
GAGTATTGAGTACCCACAAAATATACATACAAGGAAGATAAATATGGCATTCTTGGGAACGAAACCTCAGCGAAACAATACGATTGTCAAAGACGTCATTAAAATCATAATCGTACAGACAGTGTTCCGCAGTCGCTTTCCTGATGATGCTGACTATATTTCGTCTTCTTCAAGCACAGACATAAACTGCAGAATAGCATTCTCGTATACGTCAGCATTTATTATCTTTCTCGAATGTTTTTTTCTCTTTTCGTTTATTTTTTTCAAACGAATTACGTGTGAATTTTCTTTACATCGCATTCCACAGCCAAATATTATTAATCACTGAACTTCGTAAAACGATAAAGTAAACTAGTTAAACTCTTACGAGCAGGGTATTTTGGTGACAGCAGTCTACTCAAGACACCCTGCTGTGGATAAGGTCATGCACAACTTGGAACCAATTATATAAACGAAGCTTCAACTTTTGCTTGATGCAGTTTACACTGCGACACGACATGCTGCAAGACGCATGCTGCATCGCATGTTCCCTTAATAGAAAATTCCGTGAAGAATCTTAAGAGTACCTCCTGTATATCATGCAACTTTTCTTTTGTTAGCATCGTTGACGTGTGAGTATGCTCCTGATTATCAACACCAAGAGTGCACAAATCTTTTTTCATGTCAAAAGCTGCATTCACTTCAGAAAATTGTCTTGCTGATGCTCATATGATTAAAATACCAGAAAAAAAATCGGCAAGGTAAGCATACCCTGTCACTTATACTAGTTAAATAAAATTATCTAATAACTAAAATTAAAAGAGATGGTCTATGGTGTGGGAAACAAGTATGCCGTTTAATCACGATTCACCAAATATTTCCGAGTGATATTTATAAATTGTACTCGATTTAGAAGAATAGGAGAAGACCAAAATAACGATAATGAAAATCTTTGAGAATAAAAGCGCAGATACGGAAGAAGATAAAAAGAACGAAATAGTTAAACTATTTTATTTAAAAAAGTAGTATTGAAAATATGGTCACCTCCCCTTATATACGATCATAACTTTAATTAGGCACTTGTAAACTGAGCAATGAAACTATGACAACAAAATATTCTATTCCGTATTCAGCTAGTATTAATATGCTTCATTAGCAAGCATACAACCATAACATCGAATTGTTTATGGTAAGTCGTTTAGGTAACACTTTGTATTGACTAAACGAGAATTTCATTTCATTTAGTACCAAATATCAAGATTAATGAAGCCGTTTGCAAGGTACCGGATACTGTATCTTGTGAACTGCTTCATTAGATAGCAGACACCATACGGTCACCCCATACCTCAGTGATGCCACACGAATTTTCGCCGATCTATTCTGAGTTTTTATTGGAGTTTCAACGCTTTGAAAACCTGTCAAATCTGTCATATCATCTATCTTACTAGACGTCTGTCTTCCTCCCCCCTTCTTTTAGGTACTCTTCTCTCTTTTACTGTTTTGAGTAGTCCTTTCCATTCTTTCTGTGGGTCCAAAATATTTCTGTTTTTTTTATTAATGCTCTAAAGGACTTAAAGATTCCTACTGATCCTCTCTAGGATCCATTATTAATTCTCCTTTCAATGTATGAGACTCATCAACAGTCGTATCTAACACTTCAAAAGCTAATCTTTCATATCACACTTCTTTAGGTTTCAATCTTCGCATCCAACGTAACCACAGAAGAAGAAGAAAAAAGCTGCATCCAGGATTGTCATCTCTGTTCCTAGCGTGATGGACCTTTACCATTCAGACTTTAACTAATAAATCACTAAAACTAGAATCAAGACTGTTTCCATAAAACTCACCAGTGGCGACTTTTATTAGATGATATTTTCGTAATGGCTGACTATATACCAATACAATTTTTGCCTCTAGACAATCGGTAAAGAAATATCTTTAAATCTACCATGATAATACATACATACGTTATTGGCTTAATAACTATTGCAGCGTATCATCAGAACTTATTGAGGAACTATACAGGGTGGCCATAAAATAACTTTCCCTCTTTGGAGACATCTGTAGCTAAAAGCAATAAACGGAATGAGACGAAATTTTATATTGAAACTTTTGAAGACATGGGAGTTGATTTCCGCGAAAAAAGGATTTAGTACCAAAAGTCGCCGATAGGGAAAATTTTGGCGCGTGAGGAGCCAAAAACAAGCGGATAATTACATTAAAGGCAGATAAAATGGAATAATAACATTTCGACGGTGTTATTATTCCAGCCTTTCCCAACTTGCATGTCTTGAAAGAGAACATAAAATGGGCTGTTATGAACATCCAATCCGACTCTTTACTCTCAACTGTAGAGCATGTCGCACACCAGATGCAATTTGTTGTACACAAGAAAGGTCAGCACATTAAAAATCGTGTATGTGGTCCAGAGGGACCCTGATTTTGATTAATAAAACATTATTTCCTGTGAGTTCAATCACGACATTACTTTCTGTATCTTTCGCAAGTTGTTGTTTTAGTTTAATTATTCTTATTCTTATTATCATTGTAATGCGCCACATATCCAGCTGGAATGAGTGACGCGGCTGTCGCTTATACCGTCGAAATGTTATTATTCCATTTTATCTACCTTTAATGTAATTATACGCTTGTTTTCGGCTCCGCCAGCGCCAAAATTTCCCCTATCGGCAACTTTTGGTACTAAATCTTTTTTTTTCGCGGAAATCATCTCCCCTATGCCTTCAAAAGTCTCAATATAAAATTTCGTCCTCATTCCGTTTATTGGTTTTAGCTACAGATACCTTCAAAGAGGGAAAGTTATTTTATGGCCACCCTGAACTTTGAAACAATAACATGTATTTACAATTAAAAATCAAACTGAATAAAAGGTCAAAAGGTTCATTATTCTTGATTTTTGATGTTTGCAGTTTATTTAGTTCTATTCGGATGATAAGCATAAATTAATTTTGTCGTATCGTTCTTTGGTAGACTTTTTATAATACGAATTTCTCCAAATCATTTCATTTCTCGGAGAAATGAAATGATTTGGAGAAATTTTTGAAAGATTGCTTCAGATAGAATAAACATTTAATTCCCTTTTGGAGAATGCAGCACTATTGTTTTAGATTCTCTCTAGATGCTCTTTATTCCTCACAAAAGACAAAACGACTTCGTAAGACAGAACCCCCATTCACATATCAGGGTGAACATCAAGGTTAGATAACTGGCTAAGTTTGGTATTAAGATAAAGAGGAAAGAAGAAACACCAATTTAACATCTGAAATGAATCTAAAATACCTTAAATAAGCACCACTTGTGGAATCATGAGAAAGTCTGGATTTAAATCAAGTGATACTAGTCGCTTAGAAAAAAAAAAAGACGATTAATGGAAATCAGGAAATCAGTGGGAAAAGAATAAGAATTGATGGATGTTTATATCTTGCACGTGTGAGAGTTAAATGGCAAAGACAGAACCCAGATTTTTACGTTTAATTACCACTGATTGGAAACTGGAGGAAGGGAGACACTCTGGGACTCAGTTGCTTGTTAAATTGTGTGATAAATAAATATCACTTTTCAGTATAAGACTATCTTGCTCGCTGGAGGTACTTGAAAGAAAAAAGTTACATGTTGGTCTCCAGAGTAGGGTTGCAGACCCAAGAAACTAATATTAATGTGCTATAGCCCAATGGCTTTTCGTGAGTATAATACACCTAAAAAACATAGCCTACTCTTTTAAGGCGAAATGCGGAGTTTATTAGTCAGTTTTAAATAAAGCCAAAGGCTGAAATTGCCGTCCAGGTATATCGAACTTCAAGCCATTTAATCGATCTACAGAATTTTTGTAATTTCTTTATGTGAATTCGAAAGTATTTAAATCTATATAGCACAATGGGTATACTAAAGACTACCTAATTAATAAGATAAATTGAAAAAAACAAAAGAAAAAATTTGAAAAACCAGAAGAAATTCGTGATTCAGAATTACAAGCATGTGCACATCTCTCCTTCCTGTAGCTGTTAAATTATTGATTATTTTATAAATATTATTAGTGTATCACAAATGACAAATATATTAACACGGATTGCAATTGGCTATAATGGTCTATTTATGTAGCATTTCCTGAAATATACATAACCGCTCGTTCAGGGAATCATCCATTTATCTAAATGTTTTCGTAGATGTTATGACTTAGCTATGAAAAGATGCTCGTTAGGACGGTGAGCAGTGTATGATAATAGGCATAGGCACGGAAATAGAGAATCGATATACTCTCGTGGCGAACTTTGCTAGCTTAAAGGACACTTAGAGAGAAAAATCAAAACCTCTACCATCATTCATACCACGCAAGCAATATTTTGTGTGAATGATTTCCTTGAGGAGAAGTTAGATGCAGAACCACAATAAGGTTGGCATAACTTGCGTTGTAAGCAATATTAGCTATCATTGATAGGGAAAGTTAAGTTAGAATTTCGTCGTCGATTGTAATTTCCTTTGTAAATTAGCTTCTGCATGATAGGTAAATCAAAAGAAACTTCACCCTTCATTTTCATGCAGCTTGCGAGACAAAGGCAGGCTTTTGTTAGTTGGTTGTTATGGTTACAAATTGAACTGAAAAGAGACATTCTGGACCTAAATTAACGAAGAATGCGTTTCTCTTCCCCTACTTCCTTAACTGTGAGGTTCGTGGCTTTAATTTAATATTCAAAATGTTTTGTTTTCTTTTTCGTTTCATAATTTCCTCATACTTGGTGATTTTTAATTTCTATTTTTATGATTCAAATTCATTTATAATTTCATCGCTATTCAAATTCCTTAATCTTGATTTAAAAATTACAGAAAAAAGCTGATGTGATGAGCAATTAATCGGAATGCAGATAAATATAGATATATTTAATCACGCACCATCAACGACAATTATGCGCAAAAAAAAAAAAGAAAAAAGAAAAAACAGCCCATCAGCTCTTTATTGTGCAGCTGATTTTTTTTTTTTTTGCCGGATGCTTTAATTACAAAGGCAATTACGACAATAAGAATCATTTGAAGATTGCAAAATTGATAAAGAATATAAGGCACTTTTACAGCACAGAAAAATTACTTCAAGATATAGCCACATAAAGACCTAAATTACATCTTTAACATCAAGCATAAAATAAATAAACGAATTACTTAAAAGTAGTAAATTGAGACTTATTACGATGGATGTCAAACAAGACCTGCTAAAATAAATTTCTCTGTTTACAACTGAAAAAAAATCACGATCCTTTTAGTTTACATACGAAGTAACAATACTATGATTAGGTGAAATTGCAGTAGTTGGAATTACGAACAGACACGACTGAGGTTAAAGCCAATATATCGTGTTAGTTAATTACTTGTCTTCTCTATTCAATTTGTCTATTTTGCAAGAAGAAAAATTCGTGTCTTCCGAAGAAGAAAGTCTACTAGTTCCGTATGAGACTGGCTAACTCAGGTTCATTTGAAAGCCATTATAAACTTCTTCACGTTATTAGAATGGATTCGAATTACTTATGATTGTAATAAATCTAGGTATCACAATATATTTATCTGTTAAGTGAATGTGTTCTTTCTTGGTTAGAAATTACCTTAAATTACCGTGTATCAAATAGATTCTCATTCTGGAAGTCTCTATCTCCACAAAAGTTAGCAGGAACTAGAAATGCATGCTTTAGTCATTGTAATTTCCCTCATTTGTAGGCAATAACATAAAGAAATGATGTCCAACATCATACATTGGTTTGATTTCCGTGACCAACTGCAAATGTGACTGACCGACTCAGAAAGTGTGGTGAGAGACGATTTTAAAACTTTATTGCTGATCACATAAATAAAAATATAATCAGATATAAACAAAGTGATCAGATTTCCTTGGTGAAAATCATAGAATACACTACGAGACATAGATGGACGTTTATTTATGAAAATGTGGAAAACGGAGAAAAGAAAATTATCGTGAAAATAATAAAAGAAAACTCTCTTTACAACCGAAAGTAGTCTTTTAACATTATTACATAGGAGGTGCATAAAAATAACTCATAAAAGCAGAGTATAGGCTGTAATAATCGTCGTTTCCTCCCCACACCAATTCCTTTCAGCAGTGAGCAGCTGCAAACATTGTACTCAGTTCGAGTAAAGTTTAATTTAGATGTGACAATGGGCTGTGTATTGAGTGTGAGGTTTCATTCACTTTCGCATTTTGCCCATTATTATGTAGTCAGCTACTGAGAACTATTTCTTTTTTTGGAGAGAGCGGGGTTCTCAGCCTTACGAAAACAAAAGTGACGGAAAACCAGTGAAGATGACAAAACGTGTAAAAACAAAATAATAAATAAATAAAAGGAATGAAAAATAGAAAGAAAATTAATAATTACATCAGAAAATATTTCGTTCTGCAGAGAATGCATAAACGCTGTGGTAATTTTTTTTTTCCTCACAATGTCTACTAAAGTACCGATATTCAGGTTTTTTTGTTGGACGTCTTGATGGTTACAGACATCCATTGATATCCAGCAGGCAGTTAAAGTTCTTCTTTCACTATTAAGTCTAATTGCTTGTAGTGCCGTTGTCCTAAGACCATCTCAACATCTTCACCCAGTCTTTCTCAGCTTTGCTACCCCTTTAGCATCAAGTTTTTTTTTCTTTTACTTTCTTACCCAATCTATTATCCCTTTGTTCCTGGCAAGATCTATGCAAGTATACTTGAGAAACGGTTGAGAAGAATTGTGGAAGAAAAGCTTGGTGAAGAACAAGCTGGATCCAGGCCAAATAGAGGCTGTCAGGATCAGATCTTCACTTTACGACAAATAGTCGAGAAAGCATGGGAATATAACAAAGATCTGTATTTAAGTTTTGTCGATTTGGAAAAGGCATATGACAAGGTGCCAAGAGAGAAGCTATTCAATATGCTACAGTTATATGGTGTCAATGGGGCATTATATCAAGCAATACTTAGTCTTTATTTGAGTTGTAAGTCAGCAGTTAGAATTGAAGGAAGTACAGGAAGATGGTTTAATGTTAAATCTAGTGTGAGACAAGGATGTACATTATCCCCTCTGTTATTCATTATCTATATGGATCACATTATGAAGGAAAGTGGTATTAAACATGATATCAAAATTGGAGATGTTAATGTCAGCTCTTTGCTTTATGCAGACGATGTTATACTTCTAAATAAATCTGCTACAAGTCTGCAAGATTCTCTGACTAAATTGAATACCTGTTGTAATAGATATGGTATGAAGGTCAGCAATAAAAAGACAAAGACAATGAAAATAGGCAGAATCATTGAAAATGCCAACTGTGTTGTGAATGGAGAACCCTTGGAACAAGTAAAACATTTCAGCTATTTAGGCACGATTTTTACTGAAGATGGTAAATTAAATATAGAAATAGACAACAGAATCAGCAAAGCTGGTATGGTAGGAAGTCAATTGAATAAATTCATATGGAATAAGAGAGAAATTAGTCGGAACACTAAATTAGCTGTATACATGACAGTGTTCAAACCAGTTTTAACTTATGGATCTGAGAGCTGGGTCAGAAGTAAAACACTTGACCAAAGACTAGAGACTACAGATATGAGAGTCCTGAGAAAGATTATAGGCGTGAACAGATGGCATCAATGGCAATATCATATTAAAAACGAGGATATTAGGAAAGAACTTGACATTGTCAGCATCCAGGAATGTGTTAGCAGAGCTAATCTCAGGTGGTATGGTCACTTAAACAGAATGGGCGAGGAAAGATTAGCAAAACAAGTGTTCTCTGCCAGGTTGGCAGCAAAACGACCCAGAGGAAGACCAAGATATAGGTGGATTGATACGGTACAAAGCGCTTTAGACGATAGAAATATAAGATCTGATAATGTTGGAGTCTTGACAAGTAACAGACTGATTTGGAGGAAAATTGTAGATAGGAAATTAATAATGATGTAATTTTTTTCATGTAGTACTATCATATCTTGTACACCCCTTGAGGGTACATGGCAGGAATTTGATGATGATGATGATGATGATGATGATGATATACGAATCTTTATATACGATTTTCATTCTTCCTTTCATATTGGGAAGCAAATAATTTATTCACAGTTTTCTGTAATTTGTGAGATTATAATTGTGGTTAATATTGTTACACCTTCAATGTTTCTTAATGTTTTCATCTCAGCGGTTTCATTCTTTTTTTCCAATATTTGCACCTGTTTCTCCTGCATATGTTATTACCGGTCTGACAATATCCTATAACTTCTTATTTTTGTTTCTTATGTTCTTATTCTTCCTTTAAATGATGCTATTGAAAGATCCAGATATTCCACCTAGATTTTATTACTTGTTCTTTCAATTCATTTTGTATGATGCCATACTTATTAAGTTCTAATATTTTATCTTACTAACTTAATCAATTATTTTCGTTTTGATTTCTAATTTACATTTTAACTGTTCTCTAGCAATGTCATAGTTTCAGTTATTTTTCTGTTGAATATCTTCACATTTTTCCTTTCTGCTACCTTATTGAATGTATTTAGTAGTAATCTTTCTGAATATTCTTCATTTTCTGCTTTTTCATTTTTAATTTGGATTGTGCACTTTTCCGATTTGTTTACTTTCTTTTATTCTTTCATCCATCACAGAATTATATAAGATGGGACTTAAAGAGTCAACGTGTCTAATTTCTTTAGTTATTTTAAATTCTTCACTTTTTTGTCCTTGTTCCGTATTTATTATAGAACTGTTATCTCTGTGTGTGGTCTTATTAAATTATTAAAGCAGGTGTAAAGAGGTTTGTTTCTTTCTCTAATCATTCGTATTTTCCTTTTTTAAACACAGTATTCAGAATATCACATAATTCTTTTGTAATAAAATTATTATTATCTTTAAAACAAACCTGAGTGTCCAATACCATTATTCCTCCAATTTGAAACCAATCTACATGAAATACATAAATTACGTATAACAAATGATGACACAATTCGTGAGCCATCTCAGATAACTAATGATTAAACGGGGTCTTTCTTTAATCGTACACTTCATTAGACGTGATATAGTTAAACTCTTGGAAAACTGATTGCATTCAACAACTTTCAAAATTTCACTCTTAAATTAGTAACCTTTCATTTATAATACTTTTTATAATTTTCTTAAATCTTATTACTGCTGGATTTTATTTTAATCCTTGCATGATACCTGCAATATTATCCGAATATTCTTTATCCATAATTGAACGAATATCTCTGAAACAGTCTAGCACCTAAACAGGAAGCGAAGGCTATGAAACTAGTGTGTGTGATGTCTACTAATTGTGTGTGTTCTTCTAATCGGTTACGCGGGATGAAAAGCCCTGAAATTTCGGGAATAAAAATCCTCTTACTACTGTATTAGAACAGCTAATAATAAAACTTCGACTTCAAATAAAAAGCGGTATAAAGATTGTTCAAAGGTGTTCCAGATCGAATAATGATCTTTCAACCAGCATCGTCGACACATACTGAGCTTTGAAAATTAGTATAAAGAATACTGTTGTTTTTATTTATCATCTTTCCCCTTTTTTCCTATGTCTAATAATGGCAATTTTTTATTTTGCATTCAAACAACGGTGTCCGTATATTCCTGTAAAGGTGGCATTTTTCTAAAAATTTTTCTTCGTGAATTGTTTTTGGACTTGATTAGTTCAAACCATTTTAGGCCTATATATTTTTATTGTGTAATATTTAAATATATTTTTATAAAGTATTTTCCTAATTCGTATTTCATCGAAATCGTTTCAGGCGTCTTTTTCATATCAAGTTCCAAAAATGTCTTTTGTTTTGTGCAATATCTACAGGCTGACTTCGGCTCTGCCATACTACTGTACTATAGATGCTGTGTGTGTGCCTACCGGCTAAACAGACACCATAAACTTCTCTCTTCTCCTAGATATTCATCGATCCAGTCTACGAACGCCTGGATATCCTCACTTGCGTATTCATCTTCCCAGCTGTCTCTTGCACGTCTGTCTCTCCTCGTTACGTGGTACTATTTTTCTGACCTGATGGAATGTAGCTATTCCATCAGGTCACTGATGGAATAGCTGTATTTATGCACTATGTACTTGGTATGTAAAAGCACTTTAATAACCCTCGCTTACCACAATAATAAAATATTAAACGTATGGCACGCGCGTTCGTTTTCAATTATAGTAAAAAGCTCTCAAAATTTAAATGTTTTTTTTTTATCTTTACTTCGACTATTAAATTGAAACATTACGTAAACGTTTCTTATTGGACCAAAATGATAGATTTCAAAAAATAAAATCATATCATGTTTCCCCACAAGGGAACGCATTGTCTCTTTTCGCCAGTGTATCAAAAGAATAAGAAAAGAGAAATACTATATAAAAGGTTATGCCTATCAGAAATCACTACAACAACCAATAAAAATGTGTGCGTAAAAATATAACTTACACACAGTTCATATTTCAAGATCTTTTACTCGCGTTGAATTGACCCATGGAGTTTACAGAGATCTCTCTTTTATCTTCTTCCTAGAAGGTTTCCTTTGATACATTAAAAAATCAATTCTTTGTATATGGCGTTTCAGAAAGATATAGAGTCGATTTTCTTTGCGTGTGAATTTATTAACCGATTTAAATGGCTAAATTTATAAAAGGTAAATCTATGTTTGCAAACGTTGATATTCTGATGCCACATGCAGAATGCAGCACGCGAACAATAAATCTGTTGCGTGACTTAATCATTAATTTAAATCTTATCTCTATCATTTAAAGCAATTTCTTTTTAAACTTCATTTAAAAAATGAAGATATATATTAATCGTGGTTATCTTCCTTTTAGGATATTAGACCTTTTGGCTTGTTGTAGTCTCACAAAAATCTTTTTAAAGGTCTTTCTCTATTCCTTTTCTTTTTCCTTTTAGTTTATTATTTTAGTATTATTTTTTGTAGTCTATTCAGGGACATTTTATTCACATATTGAATCCATTTGTTTCAGTAATTATCTATTGTTTGTAAGGACAGTTTTTGTTGTAACTCGCATAAAATTTCTTTATTTCTTTTTGTATTTTAGTTTATCCTGTTCTTGTTAAAAACTTACTGATGGTATTCTATCACACACACACACACACACACACACACACACACACACACACACACACACACACACACACACACACACACACACACACACACACACACACACACACACACACACACACACACACCAGTCGCTGGTCTGGCTGACAGTGTAGCCAGCGTATTCGCTCCCCACCCAACTGACTGTGAGTCAAATCCCAACGCCGGTATAGATTAATTTTATCTCCCTATGGGAGATCAGCAGACTGCTTATTGAAAGCCCAAAGATGTCCTACGCTACGGTGTAAGATAGGCCTTTATTATTATTATGTTATTATTATTATCATCATCACTATTACTACCACTAATATATATGAGTAATAGTAGGATTTGCCAATTGAGACCTTTGTCGCTTAATACATTCATAAATAGTTTAGGTTCAAATATTAAGAATAAAATCTCTCTCTTTGCTGATTATGTAAAGATAGGCAGAGAGAGGTCAGTAATCAGTATTAGATTTCTGGATGACATATGTTCTACGTACATTAAAATATTGGAAAAGTGGACAGGGAAGTGCAGTTTAGAATTTAATGTGAACAAATACAAGTATATCAGATTGGGTGAGAAGATGGTTTACATGAATATAAATGGAATGAAAAAGTTTCAGAAAAAGCTAGTGAATATAAGGATTTGAGTATTTTGTTTTATTTAAGTTCTGGAATCATATTGGTAAAAGACAAACTAATTTGACAATATATTAATCATATTGGTTAACGTTATATTCTGTGTATAAATATGTAGGAAAAATTAAATTAAATTAAATTAAAAAAGAAATAAAATAAAAATAAATCAAAATAAATAAATAAATTTTAAATGTGAGAAAATCAATGAAAGAGAGAGAGAGAGAGAGAGAGAGAGAGAGAAGAAAAAAACTGAGTGAACGTAAATGTGCAAAAGCCAGCGCATATACGCAAAGTTCCTCGTAAATATCACAGTACGCGTATAGTTTAGCCGCTGTGGCCATTAGTCGGTATACATTTCATCTACTATTAGTTTTTTTTTTCTTTTAACATTGAGTTAGCAGCTCACAGATTGTGTCTATGGGTTTTGTTTTGTTTCAGGTACTCCGATTTTCCCTTTACAAATATAAAACCAGTCTCGAACCCATTCAGTAGTGGTTAGTCGTACCTTCTAGTGTACAGTAAAATGAATTTGGGTAATAGTGGAACTCGTGCTGTTGTCGCCCTAGATGGAGTTATGTCTTCAGGTGGAAGGTCGATAATAATAATAATAATAATAATAATAATAATAATAATAATAATAATAATAATAATAATAATAATAATAATAATAATTCTAGTGACATTCTCCACTCGAAAGTTAAACAACAGGCAGCAGCAGAATACAGCAAAAGAGTTAGAAATATTCTGAAAACAAAACTAAATGGATTAAACACAATTCGAGCAATGAATTCTTGGACTATACCAGTGATCCGATGCATGGCTGGCATAATAGATTGGACAAAAGAAGACCTGGACAAATTGGATCGCAAAACTAGAAAAACTAATGACTATGCATCATGCATTACATCCACGAAGTGATGTTGACCGGTTGTACCTACAAAGGAGAATAGGTGAACGGGGTCTGCTGCAAGAGACAGACTGTGGAAGAAGAAGAAATTAGCTTGAAAAGTTACATCGGCAATAGCTCTGAGCAAATGCTTCAAGCAGTTATTACACAAGAGGGTCTTCTGAAAGCAACGGGAATCAAATGCGATTACAAAAAGGAACAAAGAAATAACCGATATGTGCGCTGGAAAAACAAACCTTTACATAGCAAATTTCTTAGAGATACTGAGGACAAAATTGACCTGAACAAGATGTGGCAATGGCTACAATGTGAATATATTAAAAAAGAAACAGAAGGATTTCTTCTAGCAGCTCAACAACAGGCATTACAAACTAATAAACTAATGAAATAAAAGCAAAAATTTTGAAAACATCAATAATAACAGCAAATGCAGATTATGCATGAGACTGTAGAACATCCAATCAGTGGCTGCAGCAAGATAGCTCAAACTGATTATACAGGGTGTTCGGGATAAATTTGACAGTTTCGTAAGCAAAAAGAAAATCTTCTTTGTATCTATTAAATTTAATGAATTGACAAAAAAACATTACAGGCAGAGTTAATTACAATACTATCAACAAGATTTACTCAAAATAACCACCATTAGCATCGATCACAGCTTCAATTCTGCTTCGGAACCTCGAACAAGCTGATGCTACAGTCTCCCTGGGAAGGGCCGCAAAAACTGTTTTAATTTTATCCATTAACTGGGCTTTTGTATTACTGGAAGTGTGATTGGTGTCTTTTTCAACAAAATACAAAATAATCCATGGGGTTAAGGTCTGGGGAGTTTGGAGGCCAAACATTTGGACTGGTGAAGTCGTAGAAATTTTCAGACAACCATTTTTGACTTTTCCCAGAGGTGTGGCAAGGGGCCGAATCCTGCTGCCATAGATACGGCCTACCATTGGCTACCCTTGTTATCCAGGGCTTGACTACAGTTAGCAACTCCATGAACAAAGCCCGAATTCCAATGCCAGGGTTCTTCAACACCTGTTCCTGCAGATTTGCGAGGAATTCTGCTGTACGAACGCAATCAGATCGTCTGCTAGGGATCTTTCTTCTTGCTACATCCTCGTAGTCACCATTGCAAGTCTCTAGTTCATGCCTGATTGTTTTTACTGTATTCAGGGAGCATTGGGCAGCAGTCGTAATATCCTTATTTTGATGGCGGGCACGAATCATCATGATACAAGTTATTCTCTTCCATGATTCAGGTGGGTTCCAGCTATCCATCCTTTCTGACATCTTGTATATGAATGAAGAAGGGTCCAAACTTTTAAATGAAGAGAAGTGTGTGTTAATACATGTAACTTACGGAAAAATATAATTAATTATAAATATGTCAAATTTATCCCGAACACCCTGTAAATACCGCCATGATCAAGTGGCCAAAATAATTCATTGGCATGTATGCAAAAAATATGGCTTTCCTACTTCCGATAACTGGTGGCAGCATAAAATAGAGACAGTATTGGAAAACTTTGATTACCTTGATGGACCTGTGTTTCACTCAGGATTTCTCCATGAGTGCAGATCACAAAGATGCCTCCAACGATCTCGATTTTGAGCCTCTCTCTCTCTCCCATGTTATACCCATAGATTTCACTAGTGGATCGTCCCATTTGTAGGCGGTCTTCCTGCTTTTCTCTTTATTCTTGGTTGCGAGTTGAGTATTCTATATGTCCATCTGTTATCCCTGAGTCTCTGGCTATGTGACCTGCCCATCTCATCCTGCTTTCATATACTGCAGTTACCACATCTTTTATGCCTGATCTCTTTCTTAGTTCCGTGTTTCTAACATGTTCCATTTTGCTGATGTTACAAATCCTGCGTTCTATTGCATGCTGAGTTATTCTGAGAGTTTCTTCTTCTTTTCTTGTCGTGTTCCATGTTTCGAATCCATATGTGAGTGATTGAAGGTAAAACTCTGTGAAGGTAAAACTATTAAATAGTTTTACCTTCGCAGAGAGGTCAAGATTTGGATCAGTAAGTGTTTCTTTTTGACTGTTGAATGATAACCATGCAGCTTTCTTTCTTTTTGCTAGTTCTTCATATAAATCATTATTCATTTTTATTGTTTTTCCTAAGTAACTGTAGGAGTCAGCTTGTTCTATAGGGATGTTATCAATACATAGGTGACTGTCATTTGTGTAGATGTTTTTGATTCATTTCAAATGGATCAAATTGGATTGGAAAACCAAACAGCAAAAATTCTCTGGGACTTTCGAATGCAAACTGATTGGCATTTGGAACACAATAGACTTGATATCACAATTATCGAACATCGACAGATTTGTATTTTCGATATCGCAGTACCCAATGATAAAAACATTAACAACAAAGAACTGGAAAAAATTACTAAATATCGAGATCTGAAAATTGTAGTTGGCAGGCTGTGGCTTAAACACACTAAAGTTATCCCAATAGTTATCGGTGCACTTGGCGCAATTTCAAAGAAGCTATCTAACTATTTACGGCAATTAAACATCAACGAAGTGACCCCCATATAACCTACATAAAACAGCATTACTTGGAACAGTCCATATTTTACGACGCTACCTGACGGACTATTCTTAGATTCTTGGGTAGAATCTGAATTGTTCTGTATCACCAGTCAAATTGTTGTTTAAATAATGTTGTTTAAATCTTTATTTGACTGTGTATCAATTATGTGAATAAATAATAATAATAATATAAACTGAAGACCACAGTAAAAGTTATTTATTTATTTATTTATTGGTTGTTATCACATTAAGAATCGTTTCTCTTAGACAACCGAAATAGCAAATTAACCAACACAGACGATCAGGAGGAAAGTAACAAAGAATTATGTTAACAATCTCTGTTTTTCTCACACCATGAAACTACCTTATATTCTTTATCAAGCCTAAAGTTCTCCCTTACATTGATCGTGTGTGACTGTTGCAAGGAGTTTCCTTATAATTTTTATGCAGTTCCATCTATAAAAGTTTTGTATCCTATCCTCTAGCACTGAGCCTCGCAGTCAATATCGATGATGCCCTTTGGCTAAAAAAGATCTGCATTCGAATCCAGTCTAGGATAGCGCGAAGAACCTTTATGAGGGCTATTCAAAGGAAGATAAGTTAACCATCTCATAAAAGAAGATGGGGTTGCTACTCTTTGGAACCCAGGTTGTTCATCCTGCAAAATTAAACTGGCCAAAAGAACACACACACACACACACACACACACACACACACACACACACACACACACACACACACACACACACACACACACACACACACACACACACACACACACACACACACACACACACACACACACACACACACACACACACACACACACACACACACACACACAGTTAATAGACGCAATACTTTTTCTTAGAGCCTTTGTTGTTACTTCGGCCGTAATTGCAAACCATAGCAATATGTAGTTCATTAATACTCCGTGAGTAAAGGGTCGTAGAAGAGCGCATTGCACTGCTTGTGGTTGTTTATAATTATAATTAAGCCAAAGTAAATAAGACTATTGGACAAATATTTGATGTCTTTAACTGAAAATTATCTAACTCCTTTTTTTTCTTGAAGGGGGAATTAAAACTCGAATTTGGGAGAGAGAATCATAGCACTTGAATATGAGATTGGCTAACTCGCCTTTATATACATATATATTCCTGATTATTCCTTGATTTTAATCCTTCATATATATATATATATATATATATATATATATATATATATATATATATATATATATATATATATATATATATCAGGAACTTTCTGCATGTTTACATGCGCATAAAATTCTTTTGGATTCACCTGACTTCCAAAGCCTTCTTTCATATTCTCTGGTTCAACAGATTGTTAGCGACCCATTACACCTTCTGTTATATTGATTTCTGAACGCCATACACGTGACCCAGGCAGGTTTTCTCTTGATTACTAGTATAAAACCTTTTAAGAAACCATGAACTAAAGTAGTTACATGTTCCTTCTCCTGCTCACACCCCGTTCTTTTCGACTCTTTCCAGCTCTATAATTACAAAACTAATCTTTCAGAACTTGCCTTGTAACCTCTTCAAGATTAAAGCATGTTCACTAGCACACTCATCTCAAGGTAAGGACTGTCGTTTCTCGTATCATACTACCGTGCATTATCAAGTATTCTCTCTCTCTCTCTCTCTCTCTCTTTTCCTTGGCCAAGCCATGACATGATACTTGAAACGTTATGCCTTAATTTTTAGATAAATTCATTCTATTACTATATATATATATATGTCACTCGGATTTAGTTAATCCCATAAGTTGCCTAAATCAGGATTCTCTCAGATTTAAATCCGGTAAGATAAATATGTCAACGGAGCAACAAACGCAATCCAAACTCAAACTGGCCATCCCTTTCTATATCAACGATAACATGTTCTAAAAAGAGACACTAAAATGTAGACATTCGAAGTTAGATTATGAGCCTCGTGCAAAGTGCTTACAAAAATATGCTCAAAAATTTAGTAATTGATTGTTTTTTAATGGTCGTTTCCTTGTTACTGATTCAATTTACATGCCTGGAAACTTAGCTTCATAGATGAAATGAAAATGAGATGACAAGATGTTATGGTACTTAAAGGAAAAAAATAATTACTGGATATCAGTGGTATCCTCCTCAAACACACACACACACACACACACACACACACACACACACACACACACACACACACACACACACACACACACACACACACACACACACACACACACACACACACACACACACACACACACACACACACACACACACAAACACAATTTTTTTTCTTTCATATTCACATTTTCTAAAATAATTAATAACAGGAACCTCAGTTTTACCTTCTATGTCATCTTTAAGATCTTAAAAAATTCATTACTTTGCTCTTTAAATGTCAACTTTATTACAAATTCAAGGCAAAATAAATATTCTTAAATATGGAGAACACGTGAACTGATAACCACAGCTGTGGTTATCAGTTTGAGATAAGTGACATCACTAACAGATATCCTCAAACGGAGAGGTCACTCATCTCCCACTGAATGAGTGGACATCTTCTGGAGGAGAGGGAGATGAGAGGGGGTCATTGTAAGGAAGACTTCCATGACCCTCTCGACTACCCCTCCCCATCACCCTCCACCACCTAATGTTATATTTTTTTCCCATCCCAACAATTTCGGACATATGAGTGAGAGAACTAGTCACTTGCTCTTACATCAAAAACGCTGTTTGAGCAAGTAATATTAGTAACTCTCGATGGTGTTTTTTCTTTTCTTTTCACACAGTTGTACATGATAAAAGTTTAAAATCATGTGACTGACAGTCGAAACTTATGTCAAAACGTTTCGACCCTACTATTCTACAGGCAGAACAAAAAAGACAGAGCTAGCATATAATGCAATTGTGGGTTTTTTAATGGATAAATTAAAACTGAATTAAATAGTGACAATTTTGTTACTATATTAGATGTATCCAATAGATTAGAATAGAAAAACCAAAAGAAATTTGCGAGTTTGCAGACAAAGCTTGTGAAATTTTTTGCCACAAACTAATCAGAGACTTTTTTTGAAAATCCACTCTGCGAATTATTAGTCTTATTTTTTCATGCCAACTTTTAAATATTTCAAGAAATTGTGTCAACCTTTTGGAAAAAACTTCAGATACAGAAGTTTTACACCCGATTCCTTATGCTTGAAAGCACAAGGAACTGGGTGTAAAATTAATAGCCAGAATTTTTAGTGCAGAAAATTTAACATAAAAAGTATAGTATCAGACCTCATGTTCAGTAGAAACAATAATAACAATAATAAAGAATTACTTTATTTGTGTTGGAAAACAATACTTAACATAATAAGGAAAATAATATATAAAACCATTCGAGGCACAGAGATAAGCTTTGCCCTATGATGTCACAAAGCCAGACAAAATCACATCAACATCATATCCACCAGCATGCGAAAACATGTCCATGAGTCATCTGCACGAATATTACATTTTTGAAGAAACGGTCAGGGTAAACAGTACTATGAGGAATAACACTCGAGTGCATTTTCAGTTTACTGCAATTCGCACATGCATTGCAGCTATCGTATTGTGTTGTGCTGTTTTGTGTCCAATAAAGTAAAATAATGGGTGAACCCCAAAAGCCTTTGAAATTTTCTTTCTTCAGGAAAATAACACGAGACAAATCACTCCACATAGCTCTAAAAGGATGTAAAGCAAATATTATTTTAGAAGATATGTCGTGTTGTGGTTATTGAGAAGCATATGTGGAGAGGTTGCACCGCTGGTGGAGTGATATCCTTGGATACTTGCAAAAAAGAGTAGAGTATGAATTGAACATTGGAGACTATGATATTCTCAAATGCCAAGATGGTGAACTAATCATCGAAGAAACAGGAAATAGTATAAGTAAGCGTTTCTCTATTATCTGTGAAGAAACTGAACGATTTTCACTAAAATGTACGACATTGATAATCATCTACTATTTTTGAATACTGAATTACCAGCTATTCGTATCATGGGAAGAATTATCGCAACCCATTTAAATTCATCGATGATTAAATGAGACCTCTAAGACTTTATTCAATTCGATAAAGATTCTTTATTTTGGGACATTTACGAACACTATACGAAGACCGCTTCTGTATATCTGGTGACAAAAGAACATGAGGAATCAATAAACAGGCATGGTGTCATTTCCAGACTAATGCCGTATCAAATATATGGAGATGTGCTTCCTATGGTGTCCTATCTTAAGACTCTTTTACGTGACCAGTTATTTTAATGTAATGTAACCAAGAAACAGTAAGTAACGAAGATTTTCTTTATTAAACTCATTGGAAAATGTTAAGAGTGTAAACTAAATCTTGTGAAATCTTCTTTCACTACGCATTATTCCCGCTTCCTATGCAGGATCTGCGTGTTACTTTGATATGACTACTTGTTAGTACCACTCCCAACCGACCTGTCGCCTAGTCTTCCGCTAGGGGGGTATGTTTTTGGCTGTAGAGGTGTATGTTCACGGGGCCGGTTTGCCTGCTTGCGGGATGAAAAACGCCAGATAAACTGGCAGGAAAAAACCCTACTGCCCGCACCCAAAACTGGCTAACTTGGCTATGCCTGCGGAAGATCCTCAAGTTCCTCACATCTTCGATGGGAATCGAACCTAAGACACTCCTTCCCCAGGCATATGGTTGCAAAGCGCAAAGCCACTAGGCTAACCACACGAACTAAACTAAATCTTGTGAAATATTTGTAGGTAATTGCATGTTTCCGATTATTCTCTGTGAATATACTTGCAAGTAATATTTCAGCAAAATAAAATATGGATTTGTAAACTTAAATGAACAAAGTTTTGTGTCATTGGTGTGCTTTCCATATTTAAGTAACATCAGAGTAATATTTTTTTACTCAGTTATTATGCTTAGAAGTTGATATTTAAATTCATAATTTTATACATTAATGCAATTTTGTTTAATTATGGTATAAAAGTTATTTAATTAGGAAAAAGTAATGAACTTTTAAGATCTATAAAATGATCTATATATTAAGATCTATATGAAGCTGAACATTTATATACTGAGTTTTATAATTAATTTATGAAAATTCAGTAAACAGCATAGATAATTTACAATTAAGAAATTCAGGGCTTTAAATAATGAACTAAAAGGTTTCTCTAAGATTCAAGCCGATTGAAGCCTAGTCATAATTTCCTTAAGACAAATAGGAAAATATGATGAAATGTTTCATGTTTATGCAATCTTTTAAACATGTGTTCTGAATCTGCAAAACAATGAAGGGGAAGCAAAGTTAAGAGGGTCTTCAGTAGCTTAACTTTGATTTTGTTTATCACCTAACAGAAATATGTGAATGCAACGACCTTTTAAAATCAAATACAATTATGAAGAAAACAAAAAGAGTATCTTTGATAGGTAAACGCGTTTTCAGCAGAAAATATCCTCCACCTTTGTAGGAGACAGGCTAACTAACATTTGATTGAAAAACCTGATAAAGGTTCCTTACGTCATCGACGGGATTCGAATCCAGGTCTTTACAACCAATGGGCTCGTTTAAACCAGCTGAGCTACCTACGAGTAGATTTGGCGTATTGGGCATACTTTCGGATAAAACTTGGAGATTAAGATAAACCATCGCGAAGATCACGTAAAGTTTGTCACGCATGTTCTGAACAACTGAAGTAAGCAATTCAGAGGTAGCAAGAAGTTCTCTTGCTTTTGTTTTTGTGTTGGTGAGTTGTGGGAACTAAATAGATGTGCTGTTTTTTGCGTAATCATACAAGCTATATCAACATTAAGAATAAAAATGGCATTTTATATATACCTTTTCAGATTATCATGATTATCATAGCTCCTCTAACTCATGGGCCTAATTGCTAGTATGTTTTTCACAATATCGCTTAATACAGTTTTTTTGCTGCAATCGGAATGCTACTCTTATAAATGAATGGCTGAGAGAATTGTATACAGATCCTGCAGACTCAACAACAAAACACTATTATTTTGGGCACTTCATTTACTTGTGTCGGTGTTTAGAATAAATTTATACCATATTCTTCGCAAGAAGTTTCAACAATGTACAGCAATTGCTTTAAGTTTTAAGTGAGGAAGGCATATTACAAGTCAACGGGAATTGCACGCTAAGTCATCTAAAAATAGCTTGAAAGATATTCTGCCATCATGCGGCAATATTTTTGATTCCAACGAATTCCGTAGAAAATTCTTGGTTTGCTTCTGAGGGAACGGTTCGGTATATGAAAGCTCCACGTGTCCTATGTAAACAGCAGAACCTGTAATCAACAGCGGGTCAAAAAAAAAAATAAATAAATAAGTCAAGAAGAGAAATTTTCATCCCACGCTCAAAACATATTACACATAAAAATTTACAGAATGCAACTGAAGTTCTCGAGGGCCTCCATAGTAACGATGGCCTTCAGTTAGAAAGCTCTCAGTTTGAATCGCATCTAGAACACGAGGAAAATTAATGTTGGACTTTTTGAGTGAAGGTGAGTTATCCACTCTCATATCTAGGTGGAAAGATTTTCTCTCCGGAAACTCGTTTTTCCTCCCACCAACCCCACTTTATCAAACAAACCAAAGAACACGAGCATTAACATTGCACACTCCCACTATCTAACAAGTTAAGAGAAAGACGAGATGAGATAAAGTTCTCTTAATATCACCCAAAAGAACAACCTTCTTGTCTAATACCTTAACAAAGTAGCAATTGGTAATATAAGCATGAAAGTTCATTTCATGTGCTGTGACTATAGCATCTCGAGGGAAACGAGGGAAAACAAATGGAAGTTTTCTAATTGCTAGTATGAAAAAATACTGAAACAAGTATTATTTTATAAAATTTAAGAAAATAAATTTTACTTATGAATTTTAATACTATTTATATACTAATCTCACAATACTTGTGAAATTTTACTTTCGGGAACTGCATACAAAATACTTCAGTAAAATCAAGATAGTGAAACTGCAGACGAAGGCAGCACTTCGCATAGCATTTTGATGGCATACGGAAGTGCTAGGAAGCCTTTTTGCTATGTAGAAATAACGACAATTAATAATGATCTTCTTATAACATTCTTCATAAGATACAAATTGCAGTTCGGTGTTCTTTCGTGTTTAAAGATTTGTTGGTCACATACAAACCCCATAACCTTTTAACAATCTATTTATATCCCTAATTACGTCCTCTACAAAGGACATCCACACCCAGCCAAGACTGTTGAATGTCGGCCGAAATCATTGTGGTGCTTGCTGACTTCATTAGTCAACTGTCATAGTGATGACATCATCACAGCATGCGCAATGGCGCAGAGATGCAATAATTACCACAGAACAGCAATCATTCTTAATAGAATGACTGTTATTAGCGGAATTATGAAAACACAGCAGTTAAGATCGAAAAGCAATCTCCATCTCCCTTTATGCAAGTTCGTTTCTTCCGCGAAAATCTATGCGAATAATCTTTCTAAAATTTGCTGTTTGATTCGAGGGCATGCTTATCATTCAAGACACGAAAGCGACGACATTAAATGAAGTAAAATTTGTGCGAATGGTGCTTGGAATATGCAAGTAGATGTTAATATTCGGAACCAGGTCGTGACGTTCTTAATTTAAATTAAATTTAATACTGTAGAACCCGGATGAATTATTTGCATTTTCTCTCGTTCAACCACATAAAAAGGTGATAATACTAGAAATAAAGATATCGAACTTTTTTTTTTTTTTCATTTTCGGTGTGCAATGTACGTTACACATTAGAAAACACTTCTTCATTTTGACGAAATGTTATCCTCTTACAGTTAAATTTATCACGATGAAAACACTTTTCCGGTCATCCAAACGCCTCGAGCAACGTCCTCAATTTCTAATCTAGTCTCTCTCTCTCTCTCTCTCTCTCTCTCTCTCTCTCTCTCTCTCTCTCTCTCTCTCTCTCTCTCTCTCTATCTCTCTATCTATTTATCTCTACACTTCGAAGCAGCCCCAATAGCACTGGCCCCAACAAAAGTAACAGTATCAAATGTTCCCCCTGAAATTCCTCATCAACTCATCAGATCCATGTTATCAAGATACGGTTCGGTCACAGGAAAAATACGCACATTGTCAGCAGCCACGAAGAAGCCCGAATTTGCCCATGTCAAAAGCTTTCGAAGGCAGGCATTAATGCATTTTCCAAACAACGACGCACTACACGACCTCCCAAAATTAATCAACACGGACATAAACGGAATAACCTATACTTTCTACTTATCTTCCTCATCACCGTGCTTCTTCTGTCATGAAGATGGTCACATTAGGAAACAATGCCCCTATATTACCAACAGTTCATCAACAAGCATCCCAGCCCAGAATAGTAAACCAGTTGAACAGAATAACATCGCACATGAAGAAAATCAAAGCATAGGAAAAAGCAAACCAAAAATTCTCTCCTCATCACAAACTTCAGAGGAAAGAAAATCCCGAACTGAAAAAGACAACGCTCACGTCGCTCTTGAACGCCTGCCAAGTAATGAGATCCAAGGCTCAGAAAACGAAGTCTCACAACACGTAAACACGGATCCTCCCAACAGAGATGACAAGGACGAACTAATTAAAAGCAATCCCCAGACCCAGCAACCAGAATCACTAACTCAGCCTCCCACTAATTCAAAACCTCACCCTATAGAAGAAACTACTCAAAATGGCCTTTCTCCACCTGCAGCCAGCCAAGGAGAAACAGAGTTCCCAGACGATGAGGAAACTGTATTTCCACATGACGACCTAGAAGAAGAGGAAGCTGAGGGCGAACTTCCTCACACTGAGGGTCCCCTAACCATGAAGCAGCTGTCATCCTTCATACAGAAAGTGCGAGGTTCTCCTCACAAACTAACTATAGCCCTTAAATACACCACAAGAATCCCGGAACTAATATCTCAACTTCAGGACCTACACTCGAAACTGAAATGTAAAAAGAGCAGAGCAGAGGTTAACAGGAGTAAGCGAATCTACTACCTAATTAATGGTCTACAAACACAGTACCAGGACCAATATTAGATTAAACTTACAATCAAACTTTCATAAATCATAATGTCTATAAGCCTTTTCTCTCTCAATGCAAGAGGATGTGCCTCTGCTCTACGCAACAGAATAGTCTTTGACCAGGTACAAAAATATCATATAGACCTAATACTAATGCAAGAAACAAACATCAACTCCTCATCCAATTTATCCAGAAGATGGGCAGAGTGGCCTTATGACTTACAGCACTCTACAACCCAACAACATCATGGAGCAGGAGTTAGCTTAGGTGTACATCATAGATCTCCCTACAAACTAAAAGTGATTGCTGATATACCAGGATATGCCTTGTATGCTCACATAATAGCACCCAACCATAATACCCTGCATGTGTTCAACATCTACATACCACAGCAGGATGCTCTGGCATCACAAATCCTGGATTTCGTTCAAAACCATCTGTCTAGTATAGACCAAGAACATGTCATAATAGCGGGAGACTTTAATTGCACTCTTGACCAAGAAAAAGACAGACTTCAGTGTGCTGAACATCGTAGCCAATTAATAAACAAACTTCAAACACTGGTAAACGATAATGAACTCATCGACGTCTTCCGGCATCAACATCCTGATAAGAAATCCTACACATGGAGGTCAGCAATCACAGCGACAAATAGGCCACTCTACCAAGCACGACTGGACAGATACTACATTTCCAAACATACCTTGCCTCTAGTCAGAAACATCTCACACATCCCTTCCTACATTTCAGATCATTGTTTCGTCAAGCTGCAACTTTCATTATCCTTGGAAGCATCCAAATCAGGAAGTGCCTACTGGATCTTCAACAATACTCTCCTGAAAGATCCAGATTATATAATAAACACTCAGGCTTTAATAACCAACCTCACTCACTCGAAAGTGGATACAGAACCAATGAAAACATGGTGGCCCCACCAAAAATCACGAATAAAATCCTTTACGCAGATCTACAGTCACCAGAAAAATCAACAGAAGAACATTAGAATCAGACAACTTGAAGAACAGCTCAAGTATCTCCCACAAGAAAGCCCTGAACATCATTCTGCCTTTCAAGCCATGCAAAGACAGGCAGAATTATCGGCAAAAGGTGCCCTACTTAGATCGCGGCATACACAAATAAATCTTTCAGACGCCCCCACAAAATATTTTTTCTCTTTGGAAAAAAAATGCCAGGCAGCAAATTCCATCTCTGCTATCAGACTTCAAGATGACAGCATCACAGAAGATCCAAGAAAAATCACCTCTGAAATCCTACAATACTATAAGAATGCATACAGCACTGCAGGAACATCCCATCGTGCCATTCAAGAAATACTGAAAGAAACAAAAAAAATCTCTGCAACAGATCGGAACCACTTAGAAAAGAAAATCACGCTACATGAACTGAAAACCGCATGCACATCCTTGCCAAAGAACAAATCTCCTGGCCTTGATGGTCTCACATCAGAGTTTTTCCAAGTCTTCTGGAATCAACTCGGACCACTTCTCCTCGAAACACTGCAAGAAGCCTACATCAATGGCCTCCCACAATCCGTCACGACCTCAGTAGCACGACTGATACCAAAGAAGGGAGACCACACGGATATCCGAAACTGGCGTCCAATCTCCCTAATTAATACCGATTGCAAAATAATTTCCAAAGTTATAGCAAACCGAATAAAGCCAACACTGCCTGAAGTTATTGGCCAACATCAAACGTACTCTGTCCCAGGAAGATCAATACATGATAACCTCCATTTAATAAGAGACCTCATCCACATCGCAAACAGCCAACATGAAGACCTAGCACTCGTCAGCCTTGATCAGGAGAAGGCTTTCGACAGGGTAGAGCACGAATACCTTTTTGAAGTTCTAAAGGCATTTGGCTATGGCCCTCTCATCATTGAAACAGTGCAATTGCTTTACAGAGATGCACACTTCTGTTTAAAAATCAACAACAGGCTCACTCGCACTTTGTCATACTCTCGAGGGATCAAGCAAGGATGTCCCCTCTCTGGTCAATTATACACACTGGCCATGGAACCCTTCTTAAAAAGAATACACGACACCATCATCTCCAAACGAACCAGAATAATAGAACCACATCAAAAAATTACCTTATCAGCATATGCCGATGACGTCACTGTAATAGTACGAAATGAAGAGAAATGACAGTAACCGAGGAAGCACACAGACTATATGCACAAGCCTCAGGGGCCAAATTAAATTCTGCCAAAACCACGGGCTTGTGGTCAGGCAGATGGAAGTCTAGAAATGATTCTCCGATCGAATGTACCTGGTCAAGCGAAGGACAAAGATACTTAGGTGTGCACCTTGGCAACACCAAAATATATAACACACTGAACTGGACACAGCTGCACAATCGTTTTAAACAGGTGCTAGGTAAATGGAACAGCGTTCGTTCCATGTCTTCACTTAGAGGAAGAGTACTAATAGTTAACCAGATGGCTGCGAGTGTCTTATGGCATACCCTCAAAGTACTCACACCTCCTGAAGAATTTCTCTACCACATTCAAAAGGAAATCAAACGTTTCCTCTGGAACAAAACTCACTGGACAACACACCCTCAACTCTGCAAGCCACTCAGCAAGGGAGGTCAAGGCCTGATTTCCCTTGAAAACAGGATTCGATCCTTCAGGATAATCCTCCTCCTAAAGACACTTCAATGCAATCACACTTATGTAACCACCTTCGATTACATCACGAAAGCATCCACCAGAGGACTTACACTTTCCACAATCCTCCGAATGGCCAGTCCTGCACCATCTCCTCCTAAACTACCTCCTTTTTACAAAGATGCTCTACAGCGATGGAAAAACACAGGACTCCATCACACACACTCACAGGATCAACAGAGTCAGCTGTACTTACAGAACCACTATTTTCAAGCAAAAACATCACAAGTCTCACAACTGGCCAGCCTTTTCTTTTCCCTACATGGAACTGGGCAGGAATAAGAGTCATAGGAGACCTCCTAACCCACACCCTAAAGTGGAAAGCATTCACAAGCCTACCAATGAATAATCCAAAAACTGAAAAGCAATATCAACAGTTGCAAGCCTCCATTATGAAAGCCTATCCAGATATCGCTACACCTCAGGAAATCCGTATTCCTTCTAGAAACTGCTCGGGGCCAATATTTCATCTTGTACAATCTGAAGCCTCACTTCCAATTCATCCCTCCAACTACAAGAAAATATACCACTTCCTCATGTCAGTGTCCCCATCCTCACCATTATTATATTCAGCATTAACACTCTCATCTACAAGGCTGCATATACCACACAGTTTTCAGTGGGATCTGCCATATATGTGCCAAACCAGATTCCGAAATACAGTGGAGACTATGGCATAACATCTTGCCAACTCCTTGAAAGCTCTACAAATTTAAGCTAAGAGAAACGGATCTGTGTCCATTCTGTGACGTTTCAGGCACCTTGGAACACACATATCTGACCTGCCCTGCAAACAAAGTGATAATCACCTATGCCCTGAATACCGCCTCTAGCACCTGTAACTACACACACAGCCAAGAAGACTACTGGAATTTAGTCCACACAGAAGAAAACAGACACAGAACATGCAATTTCATCTTCATCTGCGCTAAGGCCGTCATCTACAGCTTTTACCTAAAACAGACAAGAAGTAACCAGCACCCATCCATCACTGAAACTGCACAAACCCTCATGCACATCCTCCATCGGAAACTAAAAAGCAGGCTTCTATTGGAACTTGAGCACTTCAAAGAAACAAGAACTGTCGCGAAATTCCTAGAGGAGTGGAATCCAACTGGTACCCTCTTCTGGATTGACGACGACAATGTGCTTCATCTGAATGATAACTCAGACTGAAACTGAACTGTTAATTTTGAATATTCATTTATATCTCTATTGTACACCCGAAAGGAAAATGTTTTTTTCTTTCTCTGTAAATATATACTTATAATATGTAAATAGTCATTGTTGCCAAAAAAAAAAAAAAAAAAAAAAATATCTATCTATCTATCTATCTCCCTCCATCAGGTTTCCTCCAAAAATTCTTCCAATTCTTCCCTCCAACTACAAGAAAATATACCACTTCCTCATGTCAGTGCCCCCATCCTCGCCCTTCTTATATTCATCCTTAACCCACTCATCTACAAGGCTGCATATGTCACTCAGTTTTCAGTGGGATCTGCCATATAAATCGAAGTGTGCCAAACCAAATTCCGACATACAGTGGAGACTATGGCATAACATCTTGCCAACTCCTTCTAAGCTCTACAAATTTCAGCTAAGAGAAACGGATCCGTGTCTATTCTGTGATGTTTCAGGTACCTTGGAACACACATATCTAACCTGTCCCGCAAACAAAGTGATAATCACTATGCCCTGAATACTGCCTCGAGCACCTGTAACTACGCACACAGCCAAGAAGACTACTGGAATTTAGTCCACACAGAAGAAAACAGACACAGAACGTGCAATTTCCTCTTCATCTGCGCTAAGGCTGTCATCTACAGCTTCTACCTAAAACAGACAAGAAATAAGCAGCACCCATCCATCACTGAAACTGCACAAAATCTCATGTATATCCTCCGTCAGAAACTAAAAAGCAGGCTTTTATTGGAACTTGAGTAGTTCAAAGAAACAAGAACTGTCGCGAAATTCATAGAGGAGTGGAATCCAACTGGTATACCCTCTTCTGGATTAACGACGACAATACGCTTCATCTGAAAGATAACGCAGATGAAGCGTATTGTAAATTTTGAAATTACAATACGCTTCATCTGAGTTATCTTTTTTCAATAAACTGAACTATAAATTTTGAATTCATTTATTGCATTCTCTATTGCAGGGGTCGCCAAACTTCTTTGACCGTCGACCCATTCAACAGTTTCTTATTTTTTATCGTCCCCTCAATTTTACTATTACGTAATTATAACAGGACAAGAATAAAAGACGCCTATATGAGTTTTTAGATTGTTTATTTTATAGTTACAGTGTTTCTTGTATGTGTAATATAGTATATATTATTATATTGGCTTAACGTCAAACGGATACGTTTTTGTTTTTGACGTCATTCTTAACATTACATATTTGATATGAGAGATAAATAATATATATAAAATATAAAATTTAATTTAGATAACAAAATAACAATAATAATACGATCTTCC
This sequence comes from Typopeltis vanoorti, assembly GCF_054136105.1. NCBI lineage: Eukaryota > Metazoa > Arthropoda > Arachnida > Uropygi > Thelyphonidae > Typopeltis > Typopeltis vanoorti. Next base: position 82,783,384 of record NC_143552.1, read on the forward strand.
TGTAGGTATATATAGGATGTACAAAACTACTAGCCCCGCTCAACTCTTTAACATAGAGAAGTTTAGTTCGTGAATGAATAACGATTGAATTATATGTATGTTGATGAATTTTAGAACATCAACGCTCACTTGTATGTCGATGCGCAAAAATGAGAACTGGGATCGAATACGTGTAAGTATAAGTAAATAAGCAACCACTCACGTGTTGCAATCCCTCTCCCGAAGCGCCGTCGGGCTGAAACCACCGATATCCGTTTATTGGTAAATACGTCATTTTGGCCTACATGATTGGCCTCCGTAACTATTTTCATGACCTTGCTCCATCTTACAGGTCTTATTCATGTCACTGTTCCCACGATTCACCCTTAATTGCGTTGTCATTCAGGATGGAGGTAATCCAAGTTTACCGAATTAAACAATGTTATATGGATCCCTGGGGGTCGATATCGACCACTTTGGCGACCACTGCTCTGTTGTATACCAGAAAGGAAAATGTTTCTTTTTCTGTAATATATATATACTTATTTACTTATATACTTATAATATGTAAATAGTCCTTGTTACCTATCGTCTAATTAAAGTAATGCATATTTTAACAAGTTAAATAAATTAAATAAAATAAAAAATAAAACAAATCTCCCTCCATTAGGAGTCAAAATTTAAGAAGTTTTTTTTTTTCTTGAAACATTTTGAAAAAATGCAACCTCCGAACGAGTATCATTCGAAGGTAGTATTCTTTCAAAAGGTAGGCTACCAGGCCACTATCTGGTAGCCTACGATTTCAGGCATAGAATTGCGGTCCAGAAGCCAGCGTGTTCTACTATACGATTGGCATGGGGTCTGGACAAGATGAAAACAGCGGAAGGCGAGCGGGATTTCCAGTTAGAGTTGTAGAATTGTTTTGGGGAGTTACAGGAGGAAGAGGATGATCTGGATAAGATGTGGGACACCATCAAAAATACGCGTTAGCTGCCTCGAGAACTGCGGGAAAGAAAAAGAGGAGGAGAAAAGCATGGTTTAATAGAGAGTATGAAGAAGCCGTAGAGAAACGAAGGGAAGCACTGTTGAACTACCTAGCGGATAGCAGGAAGAAAGCTGCATATGAGAGGGTGAGAAGAGTGGTGAATACATGTCTACGCAGGGAAAAGCGGAAGTGAGAAAGTGATAGAAATAGGGGGGGGCGAATAATAGACGGGAGATGTACCGGACGATCAAAGCCATGCGAGGTTCCCAGACACAAGCGGCAACCATAAGATATGAGAGTGGAAATCTATTAACAAACTCAAAAGATGCTCTCGCTCGGTGGCGTAGATATTTCGCGAACTTGCTGAATGTCAATGCCGGAACGTCAATATCGGAGGATTATACTCCTTATCAAACTGCTGAACCATTTATTGAACCATTTAGTGAGATTACTCGTGCTATCCGCATGCTGAAAAATAATAAGGCTCCAGGAGTGGACTGCATACCGGCGGAGCTCCTGAAGAATGGTGGGGGCCGTCCTGCTGGAGTAGCTGCAGCGGTTCATCTTGATGATCTGGCGAGAAGAACGGCTGCCGGAGTGGAAGGAGTCGTTGATCACCCCCAGTATATAAGAAAGGAGATAAGGCTCAATGCGGCAACTACAGGGGCATCTCACTACTGTCGACTGGCTACAAGGTGCTGTCTAACATCATGCTAATGCGCCTCACACTATATGCAGAAGAGTGCCTTGGTGACTACCAGACGGACTTCAGGAGAAACCATTCTAAATAGACCAACTCTTCATGCTGCGCCAAGTTTTTGAAAAGTGCTGGGAATATAACCAGGAAGTTCATAATATTTTCATCAGACTTTTCTAAAGCCTACGACTCAATAATACGCCCAAAAATATGGCAGGTGTTAGAAGAGCTGGGAATTCATCGAAAACTCCGAAAAACGGTGCAGGTGTGCGTAGCTGGTTCGAGAGCAAGAGTGAAAGCAGGTAACCTGTCGGACCCGTTTTAAGTACAGTCCTGTGTGAAGCAGGGTGATGGGCTTTCTCCGATTCTCTTCAATCTAGTGTTGGAAAAAGTAATTAGAAACACACAGCAAGTGGCAGGTGATGTCGACATGGGGGGCGCAAGTTAGGATTCTTGGCTACGCGTACGACTTGAACGTCATGGCACATCAACGGGACGACGCAGTGGCATTGGTTACTGCTATTGAGGAAGCTGCAAAAGTTGACCTGAAGATAAACGCCGAGAAGACAAAATACCTTTTTATGAGTCGCCATGCTACTCAAGATCCAGTGGGAGCTGCACAGTTTGAGAGGGTGAAGGTATTTAGGTACTTGGGTTCTTTCGTGACTGAAGACAACAAAGTTGAGGCTGATGTCCAGAGTCGGGTAAATGCTCCGAATGGCCTATTATCAGGTGCGCCCCCTTTTCGCATCACGCTTGCTGTCTTGGACTACAAAAGTGGGACTATACAAGACTTTGATCAGGCCTGTTCTCCTCTACGGTGCTGAAGCGTGGACTCTCACGGTGAGATAAGCCGATCACCTGAGAGTATTCGAGAACAAGATGCTTCGACGTATCTATGGAGGGGTCATGGCAGACGGAGTCTGGAGGAGGCGGCCCAATGCTGCCATACAGGCTTTATACAACTCGGCAGACGTCTTGATGGAGCTGCGAGCCCGGCGTCTTCAGTGGTTGGGGCACCTGTATCGTATGGGCCCCCAAAAGGACTGTGAGACAAGTGTGGGAGGCCTGACCCCGATCAGGGAGGCTGTCAGGGAGACTGAGAAGGAGATAGACGGATCAGGAGAAGAAAGACCTGCTGGCTGTCGGGCTGGAGACCAGAACGTAGCGGACAGTCGCAGAGGACCGTGCCCAGTGGCGATATGTGGTGCTTGAGGCCAAACGTTCCATCCGGACTAATAGCGCCTGGCTAATGTAATGTAAAATGTAATATAATTTTTTAATTTCCAAAACTGCTTCGACCAATCAGAACATGGATTCCAAGAGGTGCAGAAATGCTAACCCCTGAAATGCTGAGTAGACCAATGAAGTATGTAAAGTGACGTCATGCTTCAGTAGTCATTTCTGAAATCTTTCATTGTGATATGTGCATATCCTGCTGAAAATAACATCATATAGTTAAACCTTGAGAATGAAACGAGACTCCTAGTTGGCCATCCATGTTCGAGTAGCCAGGAAGATACTCAGACGCGGCTCAACCTATGTCAGGGAACCTAATATTTCCCATGCCTTTACATCATTACTATGACGCCACCTGTTGTTCTCATATGCCATTAGCGCGGAATAACTGGAACCTTGATGTGTCAACAAGGCGACCATTTTCAAATGTCCACGTTGGTTTTCCTAAAATTCACTGTCCCAGTGTATAAATGCTTTTATACGACAGAAGTGTAACTAGATAAGGTCATTTTGGTGTACACACCATCTGTAACATTGTGCTTTCCAATATATGCAACTGATTGTAGCTGGTTTTATAGGTTACGGGACTTTTGTATACTTCCATCAGCCGCTTACATAAACAAACTGAGACAGAAGAAATCTTTTATTTTACTGTTGCCGACCACATTTGGAAATTTTCGGCATATTGGAACAATGTTGACCTTGAACATTAGCGCAGATCAGAAGTTACCGTGGCACTCTCCGAGGTAAGTCGGACACCGACTCTTATACCACGCTCAAAGTCAATTAGATCACGCTATTCGTCCATTATTGTGTTGAACTGCTCGGACAAGCACGTGCACCCCCCCACACACACACACATAATCAATGAACATTTATAAGAAAATGTTAGTAGTTTACTGTACGAGAAGGCATCTCTAAACTGTAAACAAATGTTACAAACGGTTTGCTTTATTCCAGTATGCAACTGAATGCGGACTATGGAAAGATAAAAATAACATTTTCAAGATATGGCAATGAAATATCTAACAATTACTTGTGGTAACTTGCAAGAAAGTCAAGAGGAGACTTAAAAATGAAATAATGATATATATATTAAAAAATGTGAGTGTTAGCAGAATGATTATTCGATTTATAAGGAAATAGTTTGAACATTTGAAGACGATGCATGAAATCATATTATACAAGAAAAGAAAAAAAAACTCAAGATCGAGAGATCAGATTAAACAACATACCACAAGACCAACAGTCTACATATACACGCAGTGATGCGATTTTAGCTGGTATTAGGATTTTCACGACGTTTAGCAAAGGCTCATGTCGTATGTTACTTTCTTGTATTATAAAATCATACGTGTACCACAGTAAAAAATAATATATTGTACAGATATTTCGTCTTACGTATCGTCAGACATTATCATCATCAGAAGAGAACAACAGTAAAGAATTTGAATAAAAGAATCAGTAGAGAGCATGCGTTACATTGGAATTACTCTATTTATACAAGAAATAGTTTTTAAATAATGAACCCGCGTCTGTCAGTATAGTGGAATTCCAATATAACGCATGCGCTCTACTGCTTCTTTTATGTAAATTCAAATTCAAATGTACAAATTCTCTGCTCACATTGGTGATGTCTTACGGTACGTAAGACGAAATATCTGTACAATAAATTAGTTTTTATTGTACACATACTGCAATGTGTAAAGCGGAGAATCACGCGTGCACAGATGGTACACGTGTGATTCGATAATATCGCATTAGTTCCTTGGATGAGTGAAATCTCAGGAAAAGAAGAAACGACCTACTAAATTATATTCGAGCTTCTGCGAGCTGTTTGAAAGAAAATAATGATATAAAGAAAGTCCTTCCAAGATTGAAAAATGAGTGAATTTAAATGACAAGCGTGATTAATGGCGGCATGGAAATATCTGTAAAAAAGGCAGATAGCAGAAACTGAATATCTATAGGAAAGAAAATGAAGTGCGAGAAGAGTAATCGATTAACCTAATTATTCTCTTATGCACAAAGCCGAGAATTTTAAGGGAACCACCCACAATGGACAGTAATGAGAGCAGTATTCTGTGAATGGACTGGTTTTAGATTCGTATGACACTGATGATATTCATAAGTAAAATAATGCATTGGATGCTAAGAAGGCTAGAAATGCGATACTTTGATGATTAAAATCCTGACGTTAGCATTTCAGAAATATTTTTAATTCCACAGAGGACTATCTTTGACTCTTGTTTGTCAAAAACGATACTGAACTGGATTTGGTAGCATTAAATTTAAGAGAGTTTTATGCAGCCAACTACAGTGCATCCGTAGAGTAGGCAGTTTCGTTTGATTGAAAAGATCAGAGGTGGCAATGGATGTAAAAAAAGAGATATATTCAACTCTCTCTCTCTCTCTCTCTCTCTCTCTCCGGTTGTCATTCGAACCACTGTCGTGAAACAAATAGGCTAGCAAATAATATAATAGAAATCACGTGATAGCACACATGGTTTTGTTTATGTCCACTGTTTCCTCTGCGTAGAGGGCCTTTTCAACTGAAGACTTGTTTTTCCTCTGTCTGAGACAGGAGAAATCTTTTATTTTAGTTAAGGAAAAGTTTATTTTCCCTAAACTCATTTTCTTTCCTAATAGCAAATCAAATCCGCATGAGAAAACGCAAACCGCTCAGCTTAGTCATGGTTCAGATTTGACTTCCACTTCTTCCTGAAACTGAAGGATCATTTGAAAGGATATTGCCATGTGAGATGGAGAGCTGAAGATAGAAGTGAATATATGGTTCAGTCAACAAAATGCTAAACATCAATGTCTAATGTAACAGATGTATAAAAAGGAAACCCAAGAAATACTGAAGATCACATTCGACGATTTTCGATGATGATGATGATGATGATAATAATCATAATAATAATTACATATTATTATTATTATTATTATTATTATTATTATTATTATTATTATTATTATGTATGATATGATATAAAGCAACATGCAACTAGTTTAAGTCCAATCCTACTAAAATTAATAAATAAAATATTTAAAATATTTTATTTATTAATATTTTAATAAATAAAATATTAAATACGCCATAATCACACCCATATACAAACATGGAAAAAGAAATTTAATCAGCAATTACAGACCCATAGCAACATTACCAATTAGCAATCAAATTATGGAGTGGATCATACTGAAGAAACTCACAGCATACACAGAGACCTTTCATATTATCCCCAAAACACAATATGGTTTTCAGAAAAATAAGGGAACAACATCTCTCTTGGAAGACTTCGCAGACTTAATTAATACCGCCTTAGACAAAAACAAAATTTCCGTGGTAGTCTTTATTGATCTAACTAAAGCATTCGATACACTCACACATCAAACCTTGTTAGAAAAGTTGAGGCATGTTGGAATAGATGGGCCTCTTCAGAGGTGGTTTACAAACTACCTTCAAAATAGAAAGCATATCACACGTATCGGGTCAAACCGAAGCAGAGAGCTACCAGTAATCTGTGGAGTACCAGAGGGAGCTGTACTCTCCCTAACTCTATTCAACATTTACACGCACGATATTAATCAGCTACCACTCAAAGGTAAGATATTCTAATACGTGGACGATACAGCAATAATATCCATCCATAATAACGCAAGCATAGCCCAAACAAATATGCAACATGACATAAATCTGATCATAGACTGGCTCACGAAAAACTCCATACACCTAAACTCAGAAAAGACAAAATTAATGATATTCAGAAATCCACTGACTCGACCAGTTGATAACAAATATATAACCATCCAACATCAACTTTCCAACATAAAAAACACATAGAACAGCAAAACCACTACAATCACTCAGGTTGAAACAATACGATACCTTGGAATTTACTTCGATGCAGATATGAACTGGAATAGCCACATAAACCATCTGCACAACAAACTTCGAACAATAAGTGGCAAACTCTACAGGTTAAAAGACATAGTTCCCATATGCCTAAAAACACTAATATACAAAGCACTATGCCAAAATATACTAAGATACGCTATAACAACGTATGCTTTCTGTGCACCCTACAAATTAAATAGATTAATGTCGCTACAGTACAAAATGATAAAACTGATCTTTTGGGAACAAAGAGAAAATCACGACCTTATAAACATTGCAATGTCAGAACACAAAATACTGACAGCAAAACATTTATGCCACTATGCAGCTTTGCTAAAACATTATTTCGATGCCAACTACAGGACAGTCAGAAATACATACCGTATAACAAGATCTCAGGCAACTAATTATATCACATATAAATACAATAATCACTACGGAAAGGCCACGCGAAACACACTACATCCCAGACATGATAAACAAATTACCTTTTGAACAAACACAGAAACCTTACAAACTACAATAGCCTGAAAAGAGCTCTAAGGACATATTATGAAACACGCACCCAAAATACAATATAAACTCAGGCTTCCAGTTCAGCGACGCATCAATACATTCCAAGTTATTGTGTGTGTGTGTGTGTGTGTGTATGTGTGTGTGTGTGTGTGTGTGTGTGTGTGTGTGTGTGTGTGTGTGTGTGTGTGTGTGTGTGTGTGTGTGTGTGTGTGTGTGTGTGTGTGTGTGTGCGTGCGCGCGCGTGCTCGCGAATTTCTCAATCATAGATTTCGTAGCTTCCCAACACAGCAAAAAAAAAAAAAAAACAATAAATAATAACCAACTGGTGTCATCCTCAGATAAGCTTACATATGTAACCAAATGCATGTAATGTATGTAACCAAATGCATGTAATGTACGTATCACATGTAAACCAATCTATGTAATGTATGTATTATATGTAAACAAATGATTCTAATGTATCATATGTAATCAAATGTATGTAATGTATGTAATAACTGTAACAAAAGTATGCAATATAGAGTGATTATATCCATTGATATTGTATATATAGAGTGTAAAATTGCAAAGAAACATCTGTAATAATCATCATTATGAATATTATAATAATATACGTTGTAAACAGTTATTGTTATTATTATTATTTAAAAAAACTTTATGTACGTGAAAGTATTTGTTATGCATGATTGTGTTCCTATAATGTATGTAATTTATCTGAGAAATAATAATAATAATAAAATTATTATTATTATTATTATTATTATTATTATTATTATTATTATTATTCACATCAAACAGCCACCTAACAAAACTAGAAATATTACATAGGAAAATCGTGTGAACAGTCATTTGGAGACCATATACACCAGCCAATATCCGAACCGCTTATGGCGACACACACACAATCCTAAGAATTAAAAATATGAAACACTACATAATGTTACTAAGAAATTACTTCAACATCACCTATCGTAACAATAGAGACATATCGCATAGCATGACCCACGACAACTCTTTATATCCATAGACCTTTCAACAATTCACACGGTTCTTTTATAAGATCACATCTGATACCAACGCTACTCAACGACCTACCAAGAAATTTAAAACACATAGATAACTATATCATCATCATCATCATCATGCCTATCAAGGATTTAGACCTGGAGTGGCCTGCTCCGGCCTTAGAAGTCATCGTTGAATCGTTTAAGAGGAGATCCTGGTTTTCCATTTCCTAATGGCTTGTACTTTAAGGCTTGTTTTGGTAATCTTTCTGTTTTATTCTTTCAATGTGTTCCATCCATTTATATTTATATTTTTTAATTTTTTTCTATTACTGATTCCTTGTTTAATTCTTTCATACTTTCTTCGTTTCTTTTGAGATCAAATAGAGTATACTATGCAGTTTTTCTCATAAACTTTATTCCAGCTGTTATTAATCTTTGTTTGTCTTTTTGTTTTATTGTCCAGATTTCATTTCCATACAATAGGACTGGTAGGGCTAATGTATTGTATAATTTTAGCCTGGTTTGTTTTTGAACTAGGATTTGTTTAAATATAGAGTTAATTACACCTACTGGTTTTAAATATTTCGCAATTTTTAAGTTTATATCTTTTTCATTTTCATAAGGAATCATACATCCTAGGTAGTTAAATGAATTTGGAGAAAAGAGCAAAGCTAATAATAATGGCAAATACTTGTTAAATTTCTGCTCAGGACATGGACTGGTTATTACCAATACCATATTACAACATAAAAATGTGCAAAAATTCACATGGAGAGAAGAGGCAAGGAATAAGAAAAGTCTCATTGACTATGTTATTGTTGATAATGATGTTTTCTCTCTGGTGCAAGACACCAGAGTGTACAGAAGATTTGAAATTGGAAGTGATCACCATTTATTCTTAAGCAGGATAAAATTGAATTTCATATTGAAAAGAAGAACATGTAAGAAAGTTTTAAAACGAATAAAAGTTGATCAGCTCTCAGATGTGAACTGTAGACTATAATATGCAAACATTATTCAAGAAACAATGAAAGAGTTTGAGAACAGGAATTAAATCTTGGAGATTCAGTGGCAAGCTCTGAATAAAACATTGATTGATTCTGTCAGAGAGGCATGTGGTAAGGTTATCTGCAAGGATAGAAAAATCAGAACTCCCTGGTGGACACAGGAAGTTAAAGAGGCAGTGAAGGAAAAGAAGAAAGCATATCAAAAGTTCCTGGCAAATAGGTTAGCCTGAGCTCTTAGAGAATACAGAGACCGATGTAAGAAAGCTAAACACTGTGTAAAACTAGCTAAATAAAAGTCATGGGAAGACGTTGGTAAGAGCATAGAAAATAAATATCAAGAAGGTGGCAAGATATTCTGGAGGTTGTTAAAGAAGCTCAGAAATGGAGGAAAGAGTGCTGTAAAAGGAATTAGAAATGATAAAGGTGATATGAAAATGGGAGAAAAAGATATCCTTGAAGTATGGAGTAATTACTTTGAAAAATTGCTAAATGAAACTAGCAGTGATGATAGCACAGTGATAAAAAATGACCAGGCATGAAATCAGGAATACATATCCATGGTTGAAATAGAAAAAGCCATCAAAAGTCTGAAATGTGGAAAGGCAGCTGGAGTAGATAATATTAGACCAGAAATGCTCAAGTATGGAGGTATAAAACTTTTACAGTGGCTACACTGCATAGTTCAGAGGGCCTGGACAGAAGGAGGAATTTCAGACGATTGGAGTAGAGCTCTCATAGTACCCATATATAAAAAGGGAAATAAAACTGATTGTGAGAATTACAGAGTTATTTCTCTACTGAGTGTTCCTGGTAAGATTTATGCCAGTATACATGAGAAACGGTTGAGAAGGATTGTGGAAGAGAAGCTTGGCGAGAAACAAGCTGGATTCAGGCCAAATAGAGGCTGTCAACATCAGATATTCACTTTACGACAAATAGTTGAAAAGTCATGGGAATATAACAAAGATCTGTATTTAAGTTTTGTCCATCTGGAAAAGGCATATGACAAGGTGCCAAGAGAGAAGCTATTTGAAACGCTACAGTCATATGGTGTCAATGGATCATTACATCAAGCAACACTTAGTCTTTAATCGAGTTGTAAGTCAGCAGTTAGAATTGAAGGAAGTACAGGGAGATGGTTTAATGTTAAATCTGGTGTCAGACAAGGATGTACGTTATCACCTCTGTTATTCATTATCTATATGGATTACATTATGAAGGAAAGTGGTATTAAACCTGATATCAAAACTGGAGATTTTAATGTCAGCTCTTTGCTTTATGCGGATGATGTTATACTTCTAAATAAATCCGCTACAAGTCTGCAAGATTCTCTGATTAAATTGAATAACTGTTGTGATGGATGACATCAGCGGTATGGAGGTCAGCAATAACAAGACGAAGATAATGAAAATAGGCAGAAGCATTGAAAATATCAGCTGCATTGTGAATGGAGAACCTATAGAACAAGTAAAACATTTCAGCTACTTAGGCACGATTTTTAGTGAAGATGGTAAATTAAATATGGAAATAGACAACAGAATCAACAAATGTAGGAAGGAAGTCAACTGAATAAATTTATATGGAATAAGAGAGAAATTAGTCAACACACTAAATTAGTGTATACAAGACAGTGTTCAAACCAATTTTAACTTATGGATCTGAGAGCTGGGTCAGAAGTAAAACACATGACCAAAGACTAGAGACCGCAGATGTGAGAGTCCTGAGAAAGATTAGGGGCGTGAACAGATGGCATCAATGGCAATATCATTAAAAAAACGAGGATATTAGGAAAGAACTTGACATTGTCAGCATCCGGGAATGCGTTAGCAGTTCTAATCTCAGGTGGTATGGTCACTTAAACAGAATGGATGAGGAAAGATTAGCCAAACAAATGTTCTCTGCCAGGTTGGCAGAAAACGACCCAAAGAAAGACCAAGATATAGGTTGTTTGATATGGTAAAAAGTGCCTTAGAAGATAGATATATAAATATAAGATCTGACAATGTTATAGCTTTGACAGGTAACAGATTGATTTGGCAGAAAATTGTAGGTAGGAAGTTAGTAATGATGTAAATTTTTCATGTAGTACTGTCATATCCTGTACACCGCTTGAGGGTAAATGTCAGCAACTTGATGATGATGATGAACTTTTCTAAAATCTTATCTATTTCTATTTGAGTTTTTACTGAGTCTTGTCCTTTAAAGGCCATAGTATTTAATTTTTCTGTTGATATTATCATACCATAATCTTTGGCTATCTCATTTGTAATTATTATTTGGTCGTCGGCAAAACGTAGAGTGTTTAAGTTCACATTATGAGAAACTTTAATACATTGATGGAAATTTTTATTCCATTTTATTCTTATTTCATTCAAGTAAATATTAAAAAGTGTTGCTGAGAGGGGGCATCCCTGTCGGACTCCTTGGTTTATCTCTCTCGTATATGATAGCTCATTATTTAATCTTATTTGTATTTGATTATTTTCATATATACTTATGATATCTTTTAAGATATTATTTGGTATTTGTCTTTCTTTTAACATGTTAAATAAAATGCTTCTTTTAACTTTGTCAAATGCTTTTTCAAAGTCAATGTGATATGTGTTTCTAAATTGTATTCTCTTCTTTTCTCTATGATTAATTTTAGCAAAAGGCAGGGTCTATACATGATCGTCCTTTTCTAAATCCATTCTGTACTTCTAAAATGAAGTTTTCAGAATATTTTGTTAGTTTGTTATTTAAAATTCTGCTATATATTTTGTAACAGGAATTTAGTATACTTATACCTTTAGGATCATCTCTACTATCTTTTTAAAGATAGCAATCACAATTGATTTTTTCCATTCTGTTGTAGGGTTACCAGTTGAATAGATTTTATTTAACAATAATAGGAGTCTCTTTGAACCTTGTTCCTGCATATTTATATAGTTGTGAACCTATTTTACCTTCTCCAGGTGATTTTCCGTTTCTTGTTTCTTTCAGGCTGATTTCTAATTCTTCTTTAGTTATTTCCTTTTCATTTTCATTAAATGTTTGCCTGTTATCTTTTGTAAAATCTTTATCTGTACACAATTCTGCATAGAAATTTAGAAATTCTTCTAATTTTAATTCAGTGTTTAATTTTATGTTTTCTTTGGTATCTGCATTTAAGTGTTTCAAAATCTTATATACATTGGGTCTTATTTTATATAAATCATGTTCTAAATTAGAAACAAATTTCTTCCATGATTCTCTATATCTTTTTCTAACATCTATTTTAGCTATGGCTCTTATTCTTTTATATTCTATTTCATCTTCTAATCTTTTCCTGCTTAACCATTTGTGATAGGCTTCTTTTTTCTTTTTGATTATTTCTTTGATTGTATCATCCCAGATCTTCAGTTTTTTCCTTTTATTGAATTTTTTGGTCTTTTGTAAGCTTTCATTTCTGCAGCATTTAGTATCGTTTTTATACTAAGCCATTCTATTTCTATTTCTTCATTTTGTTTTATTTTATCTAAATATTGGTTAATTCTTTGTTCATATAGCCATTGTACATTTGTATTATTTAATAATCTAGTTTTATAAACAAATGTTTTAAATTTTCTTTCTGTTCTTGTTATTTGTAGCCATTTAGGTGGTAATCTTAATTTTATTTTAAATAGGAAGTGATCACTGCTTATTTCATATCCTCTGTGAACTCTAACATCTAAAGAGAACTTTGATATATTTTCATTTAAGAATAAAATAATCTAATATTGATTTCCATCCTCTTGCTGCCCAAGTATATTTATGTATGTCTATGTTTATAGAAAGAATTCATTAATTTGAGGCTGTTATAAACTACGAAGTCAATCAATTGTTTACCATTCCTGTTTATGGTAATGTTTTCCATATATTCCTATATTATTATTAATTTTCGTGTTTCCAATTCTTGCATTTAAGTCTCCTGCTAAAATTACGTAATCATTTTTATTTATTTTATTATATATGTTTTATAGCTGATTATAAAATTCAGTATTATCCTGTTCTCTTCCTTCTTCTGGGGCATATAAACCAATTATTGTTAAATAACATCTATCTATTTTTATTCTAACTTCTATTATTCTTTCATTCCATAATTTATAGTGTTTCAACTGTTTTGAAAGGGCGTTATGAATCCAAATCATGACACCTGTTTGTGCTCTTTGGTCTCTATCAATTCCACTGTATATCACATTAAAATTTTCGGGTCTCATGGTTCCTTTTAATTTTTTTTTTTTGTTTCAGTGATTACTTCTATTTGAAAATTTCTTTCATTTAATATTTGGTCTAACTCAATTTTTTATATTCTATTCCTCTTACGTTCTAGTTTGCTATATGTATTATATTTTGTCCTTTCCATTTTCATTTTATCTTTCCCATTCCAGGATCATTTTCCATGGATTCATTCCGATTACCTTTTTCTTTCGGCTTAAAAGTAGAATATGTTCTCCGTGTCAGGTGACTAGCCTGGTGATGGATAGTCCAGTGGTAGGGCTGCTACCTTAAGGCTTCTGAACTAGCCTTCTTACAAATTTAAATCCATAGGAGGAATAGGGTATATTGAAGGGGAAAGAAATTATAGTAGGAGAGAATATAATTATAGCAGAGAATTTTATAGAGGGAGACATACATATAAGGCCAGAAATGGAAGGATCCCCAATGCCCTCGAGTATTCTAATAGCATAAGTGTCATAAAATAAGAAGAATTGACTGATAAGGCCTTATAGGAGAGATTAAAGTGAGTGGATCTTCCTCAAACTAAAAGAAGAAGAGTGTATATCCAGCTAGGGAACGATGGGAGTGCCACTTCCCTTACAATCAAGATGATTGCCCATTATGGTCCTGTTGGTCCACGAGTCGCTTATTCAGTATATTTGGACCACCCCCCATTTATATCTACCCTATAATATAAAATCATAAGCCTTTTTCTGTAACGTTTTTGTGTCACGTTTTTTGTCAAGTTATTTGAAACGTTTTGAAACTCAGGGGACTTCTCTGAGTGTCGAGTCCTCAAAATTCGAGTCATCGGAATTCAAGGAGAACCTGCCTACCAGTCCAAAACTCGGGGGGGGGGGGACGCCCTTTCAAGTTTTCAAAATTCGAGTCATCAGAATTCAAGGAGGAGAACTGGCCTACCAGTTCGTAACTCGGAGGGTTGGGTGCCGTAAGAGTCAGGGGGTTTGAGCCCCCCCCCTAGTATATATATATATATATATATATATATATATATATATATATATATATATATATATATATATATATATATATATATATATATATATATAGTCGACCAATATATATATATATATATAGTCGACCAAAACCAAAACACAACCAACTGCATTTTCCTGGTGTTTATAAAGTTTTGTGCGACTGTGGTCGACCTTATTTTGGCCAGAAAGATAAATCTGTTTCTCTTCGTCTTGAGGAACATAGACGTGACATATCTTACAGTAGAACACGAACGAGGGCCCTTTCCAGTCATGTCCTCTTCTCGACAAACTATAACCTTAAAAAACAGCCACATCAAGTTGATTGGGAACGCACTACTAACTTATATATATGCAAGGATGAATTCGAAAGAAGAATTATCGAATCAAAAGAAATAGTTCTGGACCCTTCACATTTGAACAACAATCTAAGCTACAATTTGCCTGATTCCCCATAGCGCAGTAATCCAGTACTGGCGCTCTAAAATTAGCTGTCGCACACATTCAACTCATGTCAACGGTAGCACGCGGTCACCTATTCAAATATAACTGTTACTATCTACTTTTTATTAAGCTGGAAAGTCCATGTTTTTTACCTTGTTATTTTTATGTCTTATGTTTTTTATTTCTCACCTGAAGAAGTCGGAGCACCGATGAAACTAGTCGAGATGTATTAAAGGTTTTTGTTGTACTTTATAAATGTATACATCCCGAGTAAATCCTAATTTCAATAATATATATATATGGTGGGCTCCCCTATCTGCCATCCAGGAGACCCGCTCTCTAGAGGTTACAGAGTTTCCCGATAGATAACTACAGAACATTAAAACACGAACTCTTGAAATATACCAACACAGTTAATATAGCATTAAAACTTATATACACATCACAAATCACCAGCATCGAACGCCTACATCCCATCCATAAACAGTACCAAACAACATAAATAGTGAAGGCTAATCCCACTCTCTTCATAAAAGCTGACCCTAGCTCCGACGTAAGTGGGATTAGCCCGCCTCATTCAACTAATCCTCATAATCATAGACTGCAAATTATTCTAATGTATATGTCAATACCGTGTATAATAATAAATGATACTGATATGAAAAAAAAGGTGTATTTATAATTTAAAAAAATATTTAAAAGAAATAAGGTACTTTAAACTACGTACAGAATTTTGTACAGAGTAGAAAATGTAATGTCCTAATTGTACATATGTAAATATTCTGTATGATGATAATAGAAAAAAAAATTATTATTAAAAAATTATAATATATAGAAATTATATCTATTATTATTGTATATACAATATAGAGTGTAAAATGCAAAACAAAATCTCTAATAATCATCATTGTTATTATGTTCTCAGTAAGATCTGCAAAATACCCGTCTACAGCTGCAATCACCTCTTGATTCGATGAAAAACGCTGACCAGTAGAGAAGAGCTTTAGTTTTGGGAAGAATTAGAAGTCAGAGGGAGCCAAATCTGGGGAATAGGGTGGATGTTCCAATAATTCATAGTTCAGATCCACTGATTTTCCCATTGCTAAAATACCTTAGTGGACAGTGCATTGTCCTGAGAAAGATGATTTTTTCTTCTGCAAACCGGGTCTTTTCTCACAAATGTTTTCATCTAGTCTGGTTAAAAAATCGGAATAATATTCCCCGGTTATTATTTATCCTTTTCAATATAATTAATAAACAAAATGCATTTAGCATCCAAAAACACCGATGCCATGACCTTTCCTGCTGATATAACCGACATCGTCATCTTTGGCGCTGAACAATCGGCTTCTGTCCACTGTTTTAACTACTGTATGGATTCTGGTATGTAATCGGGAATCCAAGTCTCATCCATAATAATATATCGAAGCACAAAATCAGCTTTATTCTTGTTAAAACGCTCCAAGCACTGTTCAGAGATTTTCATTCGAGTGTGTTTTTGATCTGCTGTGAGCAAGCGCGGCACCCATCTTGCGCAAAGCTTTTTCATTTGTAATTCTTCTTCATGTCAAATATATCCTACACGTTCTTTTAAAATGCCTATAGTCTCAGCAATATCAAGCATTTGATTCGCCGGTCATCCAATACTATACCGTGCACTCGATCGATGATTTCTGGTGTTGTTATTGTTACAGTTTTTGGACGTCCTTCACATGAATCATCTTCATGGTTGGTACGGCCACGTTTAAACTCGGCAGTCCATTCCTTAATTGTTGAAAACGAAGGAGAAGAGTGCCCATAAACTTTTATGAATTTTGACTGAATTTCTTTTGGCATGAAACCTTCTTTTACAAAAAATTTTATAACCGCACGATATTCAATTTTATTCATTCCAAAGAATACAAACAACACTTTTGCTTCAGACAGCTGTATGAAACAAACTACTTCATAGAATGACTTGCAATTTCACATGGATGCTTATGACAGATGTACCAACTTAAAAAAAAATCTTGCCGATAGTGTTGCCATCTATGGTCGAGGCCGAGAACTTTTGAGACCATCCACGTACATTAGGATTAGTATCATGGGTGAGTTAAGGGTCAGATAATTCTGAATCCTTGCTTTAGAGACAAACATGAAATATGCAAAGCACTTCAAGGGTGAACAAAATCAAATATTGAACATATATTTGAAATATTGCATTTTATCCTTTTACATATTTTTAAGGAAAGCAATAATTTCTTCGACAGAAAGTTATCATAGTTTCCTTTATTATCAGTTGTCATGGCTAGAAAGCCATTCATTTTATAACGCAAAGAATGAATCGCTTTCCTATTATATATTTCATTACCACCCAGGAAAAGTTGTAAGAAACTATACAGCGGATTGCCTTACGATGCTTTAATTACTATTATTATTATTATTTAAGATTTCATTTATTTATTTATTATTAACTTAGTTCGGTTTGATTGTTCTTAATTGCGATTATGTAAAACATAATCCAGAAACCTTTCTCTAGAGACCAAACACGAAACGTTTTGAAGCCACTTCAGGCTTATAATAAACGGTGCGAGTGTCTAAAAACAATTACAAACATCCCTGCCTATTGCGCGAGTCAAATCCGCAACTTGTTTGTTGAGAAGCAGGTACGTTAGCCACTCAGTCAGCTAAGCATACTTGCAAGCAGCAGTCATCACACTGCACTTTATTAGCCACACTTGGTCCAGTTTTGAATGAGAACTAGTTTTAGTATAACAAAATCCAAGCGCTCGTGTGTAGGAGTGAAGGAAATAGGGTGATAAATTGGAAAATTTCAGTGAGAAACTCTATCATACACACCTGCCCGCGGGCATATTTCAATATTCCATTGGAAATTAATACTCCTTCTTCCCGCCATTGTGTTTGTGATTACTTCGGGTGAGAAAGAAAAAACACCAGAACTATAACTAGATACTTAATTCTCTTTTATTATAATCATCAGCAGCCCATCCGTTTGTCAGATTATTGTCAACAATTTCAGTATTAATTCTTTGTTTTCTTGATATTTGATTCTAGCAAGAAGCTTCAGTAATGTTATTTTTTTTTGTTCAATGGAGAGCCATAATTCTCCTAAACTATCTCTGACTCTTGCTTTTCTTTCTTTAAGATATTTTTTATGTCTTTGGCAATTTGTACCGTTGTATCCCAGACTACTTTAAGAGGATTACATCGTCAGTTTCCAAGAAACTCTGCAGCATGTCTAAAGATAAAATCTTTACCTTCGGAACTGGTCCACAGCTTATCAGATTTGCTTACTTGTAGTCCATCCATCGTTCACATATTTTCCTTTAACTGCATAAAGTTTGCATATTGCAAAAAAAAATAAAAAATAAATAAATGAAATGCTACCTTAAATTCACAAGCTTCTATTTTCCGAAGTCTTTATGTGTTCTTTATTCTTTATTTGTTTCTCTCGTATTTTCTTCTAGTCAAGGAATCATGTAAAGATTTCTCTCTGCCATCTTCCAGTTTACGACCACTCTTTCGCCATTTTTTTTATTATTCGTCAACTGTCAAGAAGAGATCGATGTAGGCATTGTGAATTTGAATTCACACACAAGCAACTTTGAATTCATTGAACTTGATGTTTTGGACTTGCTTGGACTGCTAGTTAATGTGTTCTATTTGTGTTGCTTGGGAAATTTCAAAACACAACGTTGGGAAGAGTTTCAGTAATTTAATAGCACGTTATTAAAAATGTTTCGCATTGTCTATCCAAAATTTCCCCCTGATCCACCCTTTCTCTCTCTCTCTCTCTCTCTCTCTCTCTCTCTCTCTCTACCACCACACTTAAAGACTTCCACCACAAATATCCATTCCGCAGCTGCAGTGGGATTCAAATCTGTACCCTGTTGGTGGTAGAGTTGGTATACTAATGCTATGCACTCACCCAATCAGGCCACTTTTCTTAAATCCTCTCTTGGGAGACCAAAATCCACCAAATCGTCTCCAATAATTAATTATTCGATTGACATTCATTAGATAGTTTATCAAATCACTCCTGATTTCCATGACAAAAACTCCCACCAAAAATATAATATCGACATAGAATAACTTAAAATCTAGGCATTTTGAAGGTTCCTGAGTCATCTTTGTTCAGCCAGCAAGTACAGGTTTTCTCGCAGAAACTTTAGGCTTTAACCCAATAACAACAACAACTTAGAAAACAGAAGGTTAAACAAACTATTTTATACAATAATCTATACGTATTCGGGTTTAGGAATACCATTCATTAGATAGTTTTTTTGCCATATTCTCTCCCCCCGATAGCTGAAATCATTGATAGCCTTGGGTGTAGTTGCCAGTGAAAACTGCTAAGGGTAGAGACCAGCTTCTCACTGATCTTCCAAAAGTCGGGACTAAAAAAGTGCTCAGACTACTCCTATTAAGAATAAAAGAGGTCAGAGGATTTATTTTTATTTCTTCTCTATTTTGTCCTTCTCTTTAAGCTGCAACTTCAGTCCACTATGTAAATCTATGAAGATATTTTCAGAAGGGATAAAAAAATCTGAAAGCGTTATTAGTTGCTCTCTAGTTAAAAAAATGGTTAGTATTACTCCCATTGTTTTTAATTCCATAACTAATTAAAACACGAATGGAGACGATTTCCCTCCCCCTACCACCACCATCACTGAAAAATATAACAACAATGAAATTGCGCAGTGTAATATCTGACTTTTGTAAGAAAATAATTTGATATAGTCAGAGTCTGTTAAATTGCAAAATAATATTTTCAAATATTTGCTTTAAAAAGTGGTTTAGTAGAACAAAACCTGTTTCAGATATGAACCTGATTCTTCCAACTGAACATTTCTCAAGCCTATTACGATTCATGATAAGAGAGACATTCCCGATCGAATTAACATTCCCACACTACTGTTGCTAACCACCGCTAGAATCATTTTCGTTGCAAGCAGATTTTAGATTAGTGTGTGTGTGTGTGTGTGTGTGTGTGTGTGTGTGTGTGTGTGTGTGTGTGTGTGTGTGTGTGTGTGTCGGTAATTTCTAGTATAATATGAAATTCCTTCGAAGCGTATGTAGAATAAATATTTCTAAGTAGCACAAAAGAACGGTAATTATTTAATTAATGTTTTCAAACTATTCAACTTTTGATTACATTGTCAATCTTTGGAATTAAAACATATTTGCGTCTAATAACCTTTTACTTGAGAAAGAATGGCGAGCGTTGTTCATTTAAGTAATCCAATAAATGCGCTATTTATATTTTTGTTCCGTTTGCTCTTCATATCGTCCTTTTTCAAATCTGTTTGATCTTAGTGTGGCATTTAACAGCGAGAAATAATTAACCAGGACACTTTTAAATCTCGAAAGCAAGTTAATGAATAAACATGCAGAGAATTTGAGTGATTGAAAACATTCATAATCAGTTATTTAAAAAAAAAAAAAAAAAAAGGCTAAGCTCTCGAAATTACTGATGAAAAATAAACTTCGTAAAATGGATCTTAATTAAGAGAAATACTTCAAAATTATTAATTTGAAGAAAGAAAAATATAGTTGAACTTCCAATGATCGTAGACAATGTCTGAGGCTATACAATAAAGAAGTTGTAAACATTCAAAGTTTAATAAAATGTTTATTTAATAAAAAAAAAAACTATTCCGTGAGTGACAACTTTTTTTTATTGATTTCTATTCTTTGTGTGGTAATTTTTATAAAACATTATCGATTTCTATAGAAGATGGGTGTGACGCATTTCATTGTCCGAGGATAGTTTTTCATTCCTGTTATTTCATGATGATATAGCCACTGTAATCCGCCAACGTGTGGCAATCAATATTTGAACATTATTTCGGATTGCACTGTATTGCAAGACACAGTAACGTCTGTCCTTTATCTTTTAATAAAATATCCAATTTATTAAAAGATTTTCCAAATATTTCTATTGTTCGCATTTTAGAAAATGTACACTCTTTAAAAAAAAAAAGATAAGCCTAAACGTAATGGATTGCTGACTGCGTTGTGATAGTGACATTCACATTCACTATAACAATGCAGACGCTTCAAATATCCAAAACCAAATTTAGCTAATGCTTGTGTGCCTTTGTGATTGCAACAACAACAAAACGTTTTTCCATTGTGATGAACAGTGTGGTTTCAGGTTCGCATGTACGTATATTGACATTTTATTTGTTCTAATGCTTCTTAAGGAGTTTGTTTACCATATATTCTCAGACATACGACGACCGAAACTAAAAATTCAGTTAAAAAATAGTCCACTAAAAAGAATCTTTTTTTTTTTTTAATCCTTGTTATCATTGACGTCTCGACCACATAAATCATTCAATTTATTTACGTCAAACCGCACTCATAAATATGAATATTTCTTCCCCTGTGTGTGTGGAATTAATTATTCACAAACACGCACGAATGAACCAAACTATTTGTAAATAATTTGTAAATATCGAACCTAACAAAGGACCTGGAGCGTTCTTTAGGCAACCTTAGACTCATAGATCTATTGCTTGCTCTGACGTAGAGTTCAAGTGGATATCATTTACTACTTCGAACATCCTGACAAGCCCCTGAAAAGAATTACCACATACCTTCCGTTTTGAGCGAGATATTCCTGTGAGGATTCGAGGACAGTTTCTAATTGTTTCCCCCGGAATATCATATCAGTAAGCTTCGATAACACATAAATTAAAATTTGCCGCTGCATATCGAAAAAAAAAAATTGTAAAAATTTGTTACATCAATAGAATGGCTTAGTCTGAACATTTTTTTTTTTTTTGAAACATTGTTCAGAGTAACGAGGAAACAGGACTTCGTTGAACAGAATATTTAGCAGGACTTATATTTTGTTTACGTAATTTCAGTTTCAGTAAAAAGATTACTTTCCATAATGAATTTTTCCTTAATCGAAAAATGAATACATAATAAAAAAATGCTAATTAAAGTATGTTGCAAACATAATATCAATTGAACGTGCCAGAAATTTTATGGAAAAAATTCAAAACCAAATTCCTGAAGAGGAAAGGGATATCTCATGACGAACGTAACGCCAGTGGTTTAAAAATGAACAATTGTACACCTCATGAGTGACCACCCTGTGACATTGGGTCCAGCCAACCAGACTTACAACATTGGCTAAAAACAAGTTGTGGGTGGGTGGGCGGCAGTATATCTTGGTATGGAGATTGTTCTCGTGGACATCACTGGGTTTTCTCATCCTCAATGAATCCACTTTGACCATTAATTCTTACTTGAGGATTTGTTTTGGAATAGGTATTGCCCTACATGGCGACAACGTGGCCCGATGGATCTGAACTCTTTCAGCAAGACAACACCTCGTGTCATAAGACTCGCATTGTGCAAGCATGGTTCAAGCAGCATATCACAGCATTCCGTGTACAGCATATCACAACATTCCTGGTCGCCGAATTCTCTTGATTCGAATCCCATCAAACATTTGTGGATCGTGTGAATGCAACATCAGTCGGCTTTGTTTAAGCAACGTGTCAGGTACTTGTACATGCTTTTTATTCCGAGTATCTAGTTTCGAGATTTGAAAATAGGAGTACTCCAACACAATGATGGTGTACATTGTATACCCATACATATTTACATTACCATTCCAGACGACGCCGGACACTGGCAAGTATAATCAAAGGCTTGCGAGCAGCAGCAAGACCATGAACCCAATGGCAAACACCTCCGGGCGAATTGGTTCCAAGGCGCATGCGGAAGTCGTTTGCCATGATTCTAAGAATGTTTGACGATTTACTCTGACAACACGCTTGAGAAATCACAGGTCTCGATTTATCAATTTCTTGGGTCTACTAGTTTGAAGGTTCCATCACGTTTCCACTTCGCGATAAACTCGCTGACAGTAGACCAGGTCACGAGCAACGTGGCAGAAATCTCTCGGACCGAATGAAGTAAACCTATGGGCTCCGACTCTCATACCACTTTCGAACGGACTTAACTCTTTTTGTCCACTCATCCTGGAGGCAAAGAATGTTTGCACTGCTAATGCCCACGCGCCTATGCTTATACAGCTTTGTGGATATTCATCTGAGTGATACGGGCGAGGCAACGTAGAGCTTCCGGACCATTTTGGCAAGATTGTTCAATTTATCCGGTTTGCTCATTGCTCATTTTGGGTCACTTGCTCTTACATAATACTTCTAACCCTTGCTGTTCCTTAAAGAATGTAGGCCGACCTGTTCAACCCTAACTTTGGAAATCAGTATTTTTTGGAAATGAGTTCTACAGATGATTTGGAGATTTCGGAAATGAGATTAAAAAGTATAATCCAAGTTTCCAGAGGAGAAAGGTAGGGGAGGGGGAATCCCTATTTGCTTGCACCAAAGATCCCATTAACTCGACGAACAGAATCTAATTTCTTCTGGTATGGAAGCATTATCATAAAGCTACACAGGCATTGTATCTATTTCTCGGTTATTTTATTATAAGGACTTCTATACAGAAATTGATAAAATCCTTAGAATTGGAGTAACCAACTAGCTTAGATAGTAGGATCATTAAGTGCCCACGTAGTGCAGGTGTGTTAAGAACGACACAATATACGCACTTCGGTTGGATATGATCTGAATTCGATTATCGTCATGATGCGTGGAATCTTTATTGGGGTTTTACAACTGAAGATGAGTTCGTCAACTCTCGTTCTGAGATAATAGCGAGATTTTATCGAGGAAACTCAGGTTTCTCCTCTTACAAAAAAAAAAAAAAAAAAGCAATCAAGTCAGATAACACAGAAAAAATTAACAGACAAAAAGACAAATTTGCCTTTTGATGGAGTGAAATAAATAGTGCAGTGTGAAGTGATCTCCCGCAATGAGTTCTGGGACACTATGAAAGTACAATGTAATAATAATAATAATAATTTAGCCTGTAGACTAGACCATTCCCAATGACTTGATAACTTTAAGAAGAGTTAAAGCAAACACTATAACCGATCTTGAGCGTTTCCTCGTTTCTTCACTTAGCTGCTGTTGCTGTGTACTATTCTGTAGAAGCAGCTAATGCCATGAGGCGAGTTTCTAATATGGCGTCTGTTAATTTGCTAAGTTCACGGGCCTTTTGTTTCTTTGTTTTAAGGGAAAGGGAAGTGCAACCTGAATTTCCAGTAAGAAAAACCATGCATTTCTGTAAGAGATCAGCAAGCATGCAAAAATATGAAAGCACTGTACACTAGATACCTATTTATCAGAATCGGTGATCTGTAATAAAAAAAAGTCATCACTCACAGAACTTTGGAAAAGAGCAGTTTAAATAAAATACACAAAATATGCAACAGATATTAAGTAAACACGCATGCTTCATGCCCTGCATATTTCTCTCTTGGCAAAATGCCAACAGAAAGGTAAACTGCGACTATGAGGGGAGCTGTAAGAAATAAACAGCCGTTTAAAATATAACGGGAAAATGGTAAATGAATATAAGCTCGGGCCAAAATTAAAATTGAGGAATAAACTAGGTTTTAGGAAATAATCCTAAAGTAAATATTCTCTTCAGACTATGATTCGTGTGCATAGCCAATATTCTGAAAGAAGAAAAAAAAAAAATATATATATATATATATATAAATAAATATTGCAGTAGCAAAGTTATGTGAAAGATATAATATTATGAAACATTTACTTCATATTAGTATGTCTGTTAAAATCAAGCGACATCAAGTGCTTGTGATTTGCGTTACTTCTTTAATGGCAAATTGATTTTCACTAAAAAGTGAAATATTTTACTTACCTTTCATGCAGACTTTCTTCGATGTTCTACATTTAAAAAAAAAAAAAAAAAAACCTGAATCGCACTCACGTAAGGTTGATAACCTACTGCGCATACAATATATATGTGCATAGGCTAACAATTAAATATTCCAAAAGTCCAGAGTCCCAATATGGAACTTTTTTCTTCAGATCTTCAATAAGCGGAGTGGTGATCACACACACACCCAGCAATAAAAATCGTCTCTTATCTCAAGACTTTCACAAACATTCCGTGCGACAATAGGATTCAAACCAGCAGGTTGGAGCGTGGACATGCTCTCCAGTCGGCCAACGAGACCACTCAAGCCATGTCTTGAGTTGTTCATTAATTATTCTTATTCTACTTATTCAACTGCAATGATTTCTTGATATTCCTTGTAAGATATGATCTAGATCACCTTATTTGGTCCAAACCTAGAGTCTCCAATTTTTCTCTTCGCTATTTTTTTTAATTTTTCTCACGTATTCTTACATAAAACTTTTCTTGAACGCTGGATAAAGAAATTGATTCTCACATTCTATTTGATTTTTTCTATTTTTTATAGACTGATACGATGAGAATTTTTTTCCCAATCCTCTTCGTTCGATCTTGTGAACAAGCCTTCTGGAGTATGCAGCGTAGTCACTGAAAAACTCATCTTCCAGCATATTTTAATATTTCGAGTCGCATATCCCCTTCTCCAGCTGCTTTCCCACACTTCACGTTTATTCAGGTAAAATGATAATATGCATTCTCGGTACGTGTTCTCAATTGTAACCTCATTTAATGATTTTAAAAGCAATTATTCCACACATCCAACATATTTTCAGTTTTTATATCACCTTTACATTCTTGAATTCATTTTGGCACTCTTTTCTCCATTTCTAATCATTCTTATTCACTTCTGAAACATTTTTTTCTTCTTCTTGTTATTCACAGTCGTGAGGGCATGCGACAAAAAAAAAAGTTCGAACTTAGTTCTGTTACTGTTCGATAACAGAACTCGGTTCGAATCCTGAGTAATTTTAAAATATGGCTGGGTCTTTCCATTCAGAAACTGCAGTTTCACGCCGCGTAAAACAGAATAAATTAGGAAAAGAACGCATGCAATTAATAGACATAATACACTGGCTCATAGCTTACCTACTTCGCCTCGAAATTCCAACCAGGTAATCATTCTCCGTTACTACAATTAACTGTAATAGACTAATTTAAATATTCATATTTAAATACATTCGTATATAGTCTTTAATTCTCATATGAGAATTTAACTCCGATTTATCTCCCTTGAAACGAGATTGACAAAGAAAAAAATATACAAATTCCTCATATCTTCATCTTCACTTTAATATGTTAGTTTGAACAGCCTGTTATAAGAGGAAGCTAACTTAAGCCTAACTAATGTGACCCGTTAATTCTATCTGCTATACCCATCAGTTGCGTGTGTCTGCTGCTTGTTTATCTGTTTCGAGGGAAGAATCCATGCTCTGGAAGGGCATGGGATTCTGTATGGGAAAATCATGTATGAGATAGGCTAGTTGAAGACTCCTGAATCTCTTGGTGTTTCGAACTATGATAATAGACTATGTCCTTTAATGTAGTCTATTACCGACTGCACTAAATAAATCAATATTTTATACATTTAAAATGTCGATGAAGTATTTAAATATGAAGTAAAAGTAAAACAATAAAATATTATGTGAAGTATGTTCATAAAGCCTGATTCTTTTTGGCAGAGATAGGTTGGGTTGATTAGGAAAGATCGCATTGGATCTGTCTTATTTCAAATGCCTGTATTCTTCGCCGATGGAAAAACTTACTACTAATACTGTAGGACTAATGAACTATTTACAGATTAAAATTTCGAAGCTTAAGCCTTTATATTCATCAGGAACAGTTAGCTAAAAAAAAGTTATAGGAGATCAGAAACACGTTTAGCATGAATGTTGTCATACATACCTCTAAATGCCAAAACTAGAGTTGGGAAACAAAACTCAGAAAATCAGAATAGTAAATTAGATATCAAGAAAGAGAAATGTGAAGTTAAAGTGAACGTTGACTTGTTATTAACTGCTACTAACATAGCATTAAATGTCTCATGAACAGTTAGCTCTTCGCGTCAGGAAATAGCTCAACAGCAAAAGGATCGTGCGCTGCAAAACCTACAATTTCCTTAAAGAGATACCATGACAACGGTGTTGTTTGGTTGTGCTCTGAAACCAGGAGTGCAGATTCCGATAGCAGAGTGGGTAGTAGTTCTTTCGTAGCTCGACAGCCTTTTACTGCTCCTGTCAAAAGCTGTGGAACCAGCCCTCCGCATTGAGCTACTGGTCAAGCAGCTGAAGGAAAGCGTGTGTCGCCATAACTCGGCTATCGCTAAGTTGGACTTTCGCTTGGCTATTTCCTGATGAAATTGGAGCAGCCATTCCAGTTCATTCCTCCATTATGAACTATATTCAAATTATCTTTTCTTTTTTTCTGTGGCTTAGAATCAGTATGGATCATACCGAGAAGTTTCAAAGAATTCTTCTCTCTCTCTCTCTCTCTCTCTCTCTCTCTCTCTCTCTCACACACACACACACACACACACACACACACACACACACACACACACACACACACACACACACACACACACACACACACACAGAAATTTTCGTCATATGGCTAACTTACCATACAATGCCCAACATTTTCTTAATTTCTTAACAGAAACCACAATAATAATCCATCTAGAATACACAAATAATTCGTTTTGTTTTGTCCCACTGTTGCTTCTATACAGCTACTTCGCAGAAATACTTGAAAAGCATAACGCTTTCCGGGAGCTTATTGTAGAATTCCAATTAAGAAATTGTCAATAATTTAGATAAAAACTGCCCAGGGAGCGAAGCAGTGAAAGATGCATATGTTTTAAGAATAGGGAAGTGATGGAATAAACGAAACGGGAAAAAAAGGAAAGAATAGCAGAAAGAAATTAAATAGACGATGAAAAACGATACAAGCTGTAAATCAATAAAAAAAAATTATAGATAGAGCGATATGTAGTGTTCTGAGTACAGTTCAACACAACGAAGATTACAGTGAATTACTTTGCTTAATTTTATGGCAGTACTACAAGTCACGAAGTGATTACAGTATAAATAAACTATTTTTAATGATTAATAATATTAAGTTTGGCATATGGAAATTGTTCAAATAGGATTTTTATAATGATAACTTTCTCTGTCAATTACGAAACGAAAAAATGCCTTCACAGCTATATGATGATGCACGCTTGCAACTGATATTTCAAAAGTAACGACAAAAATACGATTGGGGGGTAATGTACTTACACGAACATGTGGTAAGCCACTGCTTTCCATCCGCGTGGCCTTTCCAAAAAGTTGTTCACCATGAATCGCAGCTTCCGGTACCTGGGATCTCGGTGACGATGCCTTGTCATAGGAGTTCCCCACAAGCTCAGTCGTGGGTGCACGACTCTGTTTCCTGTTACCCCTCGACGGGACGTCGTTTTGTGACCGCGATCCCCTTTGACATTATTTTGCTTTTGACACTCCGGTGATTTGGTGGCGAGCTGATCAGAAGTGACTTGACCCAAGGAGGAGGAGGAGGAAGTCGTAATGTCTCTTGTAGCCGCCTTATGTAATAGGTTGTTCCTCTCTTGCACCTGGTGACACACGGTCTGCCCGCCACTCCCGACCACTGCCATCGGTGAAGCTGAGCGGCAGCCGCAAGCAGCAAGCTTGTTCGTTCATCTGTCAGCAGTGGAGGCGACCGATTTGTACGGTAATAGTAGCGGTTTCCTTCGCGCTTTGAAACCAGCGAAGTAATGTTTTTGCTGCTGTTCTGTGATCAGTTAGATGTACGGAGTCTACCCTGCTGCTAAGGTTGACGTTAGGATAGCGTACAGTAGTTACCAGGTTCCCGTCTTTATCGGGTAATGCCAGATGCACTCACTCGATGGCACTAGTAGCAGAGAAGGCTGCTGGTTGTTATTACATGCACGCACTGTGAGAACATCTCCAATGGAGTTGCATTCCACCAGCTTGTCACTGATTGTCTGCCGCTGCTCTGACGTTGGCTTTATTGCAAGCGGAGACTGGCGATCCTTCCTCTGGGTTAGATAATGCCCGTCATTGATTTAGAATTCCTATACAGACCGGTGCGCATGCGCACTAAATCAACGAAAACCGATGGTCATCAGTACAGGTAACACGGAACTAGGAAATGCATCCTAGCCCACTTGTCTTTCTCACTGTTCTCAGGGGCGATTGTTTCCACGACACACAGAAATATCATTCACTGTCTTCTGTCATGATTTATCAGGGAGTAAAAAAAAATGCCTTGTTCGTGGAAAATTTTCACGAAAAAACTCGGTTTTTGTCGTCAAATATTGTGCAATGCACGTGATTAGTTTTTGCTATTCGATTGAAAGACAAAGGATTATATCATTCGGGATTTATACAAAGGGACTCAGTGTTATTCTGGAAACGTGTATATGGTTCTTAAATATAAATTAGAAACAAGAGTTTATTATACTAGAGTTTAAATATGTTAATATTTATTAATAAACTAATAAAGCTTAATTACAAGTTGGAAGTGAGTTCTCGAACAGATTTTTAAATGCGTGAAAAGTTCAAATGAGTGTTAAAATTCTTTTTCAATATTTTACTCTAATCTCAATATACTGAGGCATTACTTCCAGATAAATATTGACATTTCCAAAGTCATCGACATCACTGAAATTCAAAGACACTCGTTTACCGAGCTTTCGCATATTGCTGACGTGTTTACTTTAATTACTAAATGCTGAGCTACCAATTCAAAAATAGCTTGCTAAAGTTCAATGGAACTTCAGTGGGATATGAGATCTTCATGCATCCATTTAGTCGAGCAAATGTGTGACAGGATATTGCGCACTGCGTGTATTTAACGTCTAAGCCATGATGAATTGCTGGAACAACGGAACAACATAATATTACGTTTACGCGGAAAAAAGCAACGGGTTAATGGACAAATTGCGCTTACATAATGCATAAAATTTATCCAATCTTTACAAATATTTTAATTAATGTTTTTTAATTCATTTCAGAAATATAAATTGCCTATTTTATTAATAGAAAATTTATATCTATATAGTTTCTTAGTTTCAAAATAAGAAATTAAGTGATGAGTTTCTCCTGGATATTGCCATTCTTAAGTGGCAATATCCAGGATATCTTTTACAATCAATCTTACATAACATTCAAAACATAACGATACCGTAGAGAATCCAAAGTCTCTCGATAGACAGAAGAAAAATTTTAATTTTTCTTAAACGACTACAGATAGTATCTGGAAACTAGCTATAGCGGAATAGTTTGTATAGTGAACTTTGAGTTGGATTGCGAGTAAGATGAGTTTGGACGAGAGTGGCGAAATTACAGATACCAATTTAGTATCTATCTATCTATCAGTCCATCGAAATATCGCAGGAAATCGAGTGTCATGAGATGAGTGAAATGCCATTATTCACTTTTTATGCTACTATATTTCCTTTTAAAGCATGATATATTTTTGTATATTCATTTTATTTCAATTGAGACAAATTAAAGTTATGCTTCTCTGTAGCAGACTATTCAAATTTCAGGATTATTGTAACCACTGTTTACTATAGATATGTAGATAAATAACCTTAATCCGCAGTAGGTTTACAAAAAAAAAAGTAGAACTAGATACCACTTAACTGAAGATAGGAAGATAACGATAAACGACCCCATCTATAGCATTTTTAAACTGGGAGTTATTTGAATATTATTGAATTGCCGCAATCTATTAATATGTTATTATACCATGCTAAGTTTGCGTAAATTAAAAAAAAAAATAAAATACGACTCGTATCTTTTAATAAAAATATACAAAATTTTGCACTTAAGTAAATGAAGAAAATACTGACAAAATTAAAACATTATACATTACAATACTACAGACATGCTGTTTTGGGGTGTTTTCTTTTAATAGTAATAATAATTTATTGATTCTTAAAATATTTACACATACAATAGACATCTTGAGTGACATTGCAACTTATAATTTTACAGAATTCAGCTCTAAGTGCTGCATTTTCTACATTGATTTCAACTAAAATTTTTAATTTTTTTTTTTTGCCTCTATATTATGTATTTACAACACACGTTCTTCTAATGTTAACAATGAAGATTATTCAGAATTTTTTGTATAATATTTTTTTGTTTATATAATTTTTAATTATAAGAATAATTTATTACATTATTTTTTCATTTCATTCAGTGCTTCTTTGATTATAAGGATTACGTGTGGTTGAGTGAGGCGAGTTAATCCCACCTACTTCGAAGCTTGGGTTAGCTTTTGTGAAGAGAGTGGGATTTAGGCGTCACTATTTATGTTGTTGCTACTGTTTATGTATGGAATGTTGGAATTGGATGCTGGTGATTTGTAATGTGTATATTAGTGTTAATGGTATATTAACTTTGTTGGTATATTTTCCAAAGTTCGTGTTTTAATGTTCTGTGGTTATCTATGTCTTTTAAATTTCTTGGTAGGTTGTTGAGTTGCACGGGTATCTGATGTGATCTCACAAAATAACCGTATGAATTGTTGAAGAGTGTAGGGATGTAGAGAGTTGTTGTAGGTCGTGTTATACGATATATGTCTCTGTTGTTTCGATAGATGATGTTGAAGTAATTCCTTGTTAATATCATGTAGTGTTTCAGGTTTTTAATGCTCAGAATTCTCTGTATCGCCATGTGCTTGTCGGATATTGGTTGTTGCGTGTAAGGTGTCCAGATCACTGTTGACACGCTTTTCCTGTGTAATGTTTCTAATTTTGTTAGGTGGCTGTTTGATGTGTTTGCATAGACTGTTATTCTGTATCTGAGTAGGGATTCGCAAATACCCTGATGTAGGAGTTTTATTATGTTGGATGGAATAATGTCTTTAACTTGGAAGAGTTTTGCTGCGATGGTCCGGAGTTTGATGTGTAGGTATTCTATGTTTTGTCCATTTAAGGTGGGAATCTATATAGAGACCGAGGTATTTTGCATGTATTACAGGTTTGATTTCGGGACATTGGCCGGTATTTTTGTTGCTAATGCAGCGGTATGTGTGACAGTGTATCGATTGTGATGCGGGGCGTATGATTGTGTGTTATCAACATCTGTGTTTTGGTGCCTTTGATTAGAATTGCGTTTTGGTGGAAGTATGTTGTGATTTCATTTAGGTCTTGTTGTGTTTTGCAGAGAGCCGTGTTGATGTCTGTGTGGATTGCTAGTAGTGCAGTGTCATCTGCGTACTGAAATATTTGACTTATTATGGATATGTTATGAACATCGTTAATGTATATGTTGAATAGAGTGGGTGATAATATGACACCTTGAGGTACACCGTGTTTTATTTGTATACCCCGACTGTGACATGTCCCTATTTTTGTTATTTGTGTTCTGTTTGAGAGATAGTTCCTAAACCAGGTATGAAGTGTTCCTCTTATACCTATTGAGTATAGTTTGGTGAGTAGTATGTCATGTTCAAGTGTATCAAATGCTTTGGTTACGTCCAGCAGTATAAGGACGGCGTACTTGTTTTTGTCGAGAGCTTTGTTTATTGTGTTAAATTTAATAAGAATAATAATATTTTGTTAGACATTTAAACACCGTTCTCCTTAGAAATCAATAATTATTAAAAAAGTATTGTTAACTCTGATATTCAAAATGGTAATAATAATAATAATAATAATAATAATAATAATAATAACATAAAGCTTAGTTTATTACGCAGCTCTTAAATAAATCTACTGCATATCTTAAAGTGTTTAACCAAATTAAATAATTTCCATCACACATTTGATGTGGCAATTCGCAATAAAAAGAATAACTACGAATATATTTATTATTTTTAAAAAGAAATCCATCAAATGCATTTAAGTGAAGTAATACTGTTTTAGCTGCATAGGAACATTTTTTTATTTACGACGGCGAATAAAATATGGAAATAGATAATAGAATATAATAATGGAAAGTTATTATACTTGCTGACTGTTTCACGTGGTTTAGAGAAAATAGTTTGAAAAGATTGAGATATTCATAATGTCTCCATTTCCCTGATTTAAGCTGAACAGTGCCCGCGTCCTTTTCTATATCTTTGGAAAGCGCATAGCAGAAACAGGTGGCCCAAATAGGGGTGTTATCGATTATTGGAAATGCTCCCCTCTGAACAGAATCAAAGTTTTTAAGATTTTTAGTGTGTGTGTGTGTGTGTGTGTGTGTGTGTGTGTGTGTGTGTGTGTGTGTGTGTGTGTGTGTGTGTGTGTGTGTGTGTGTGTGTGTGTGTGTGTGTGTGAAATATTCCATGTGGGAACAACATGCATTTTATGTGTTAGGTCAGATGTGGGAATTGCACAAGGTAAGTGAGTAATTATTCATTCAAAAAAGAGAAATAATGCCCACAACGTAAGATAAAATTTCTGAGTTCCGAGGAAGGAACAGAGATAATACATCACGTTACAAAATTATATGGAAATCGAGCGTTTTCGTACATTTTTTATTTTCACAAGTAACAGAACTTTGGACGCGGTTACAGATGAAACTCTTCCTTTGCCTAAAATATATTGATAAATGGACACGGGTATTTTTCCATTACTACCAAAATGGCAGTTAATCCGTGTAGATACTGTTCCAGTCTGCACCCAAATTGACAGTTAGTTGCTATAATAAATTTAGGAGTGTTGGCCTCGCCATCAATCGACGTGACATTCTCTTTCCCAAACAATTACAGGGTTCATATCGGAATTGGTGCTGACCGTTTTAACCTTTGCATTTCTAAAATATATCATCCGCAACCTTTAAATATGTGACAGTGTACTGTCGCGTTGATAATAAATGACGTTTTCATACTGGCGTCACTGGGGAAACATCCTTAATGTCCCACAGTACTCCGGTTTCATTTAATCTGAGGATTAGGGCGAAGAATGGAGAAATAAATAGAAGACTGTGGTCAGGAAGACTCAACGAGAGTAATTACTAAATCAGTAGCTGTTAACAGACTTCTTGCGTGGGTTGGCTAGGTAGTCAGCGTGCCTACTCTCCAATTAAAAAGCTGCAGGTTTGAATTCAACTTTGGACATTTGTGTTTGTCTTTAGGTGGAAGATGAATTTTATTTTGGAAATCTGAAGTGGCTTGAAAAAGTTTCATATTTGGCCTAAAGAACAGGTTTTTACGGATTATACAAAAAATACTAAGAAATGAATAGATACATAATAAACATAATAATAAATTATGATAAAATTAAATAAAATGAAGCCACCTTATTCCACTCACGATACTAATGTATCCGTTTATAATATTTCGTGGGTGGAAATCATATAAAAAGATATAGAGCTATTTGAATGATATAAAATCCTCCTTTCAACATACACAACTAACTGTAGTCACAATTAACGTCAACATGTAATAGAGATTGCAAATTAAGAAGAGTATCAGAGGAAATTAACCTAAATACAGTACAATAAAATAACGACCCCTTGTCTCGGAAGTCATGACCATCGATAGGCATCCGTCTACTTGCTGGGTATCTAGCGTCGAATTTATTTAGTGTATCTGTAATTTCAGTTGCACTTTTATTAGGTAACCTTCTGTTCGTCATGACTGTGGGACAGTTTATCCAATCCATTAGGTCATCAACCACCATTTGCAACACAGTAACCAATTATGACTGTTTCTGAGTCCACTAAAATCAAACCATTTCATCAAATATATGGTAGGAAATTAGCAAAATAATGAATGATTGTCGTGCTATTTTGCAATATATACATAAAGAATACTTGATTGCCATCACAAGATATTTTAGTCAACTCTGATTCTTTCAAATTAAAGTTAACATTATGTATAACAAAGGTGAACTTTCTGTCATAAAACATAGCTCTATTGTCCCGCTGCTTATTCGAACGATAACTGTACAAATACCACAAAAACTGTGAAACTGTGGAGTAAATTAAGGATATATGTCACGAAGAATCCCGATTCTACTGCAAATAATTGGCTCGAACAGTGATTAACCTTCACTGAATTATTTCTGTGAAACAGCAGAACAGCAAGTGGATTCGGAAACTCCATAACCGAAAACGCATAGCGAAGAGAGAGAGAGAGAGAGAGAGAGAGAGAGAGAGAGAGAGAGAGAGAGAGAGAGAGAAACATACATTTCAGAAAGAGAGAAGAAACAGTTTTAATGAGCTCTATGTTAAACTGTACACTGCACGACGTCAGTAAAAGGTAAAATACTTCTCACTTTATTTTAATGAAGATACCATTCTTTTTTTTCCATAATCGATGAAGTTTAATTTCGTGAGATCTAATTCGAAAGCGATAAATTAATAAACATATGAGTTATCATGAAGAGTATGTGCGTGTGTGTGTGTGTGTGTGTGTGTGACAGCACAAGTAGATACAAATATTGATCGCTTTTTGCTGAGGTGCCTAGTCGAATAGGCACACACACACAGCATCGCAGCTTGAAATCAACTAAGAGCGTAACCTGAGCTATTTTTAGCACTTCGCGTGGATCTGTGGGTGACTGATAGACTAAAATTAATTAGTTCACACTAAGCATTAGCTTGCCTTGATATCATAAGGGGATTAAGAATAACGACCATGCACAAAGAAAGCGTGTTAAAACCATTTCCAAAATTTGGCCACGTGTCGCTGCCGTTTGCTGTCTACCCCTTGACACTAATGCTTTTGCTTTCGGGTCTTATTTAATTCTCGAATATGTGAAGTTGGAAGTATGACTCACCCAGACTGTTAATGACTTTCTCAATGTAAAGTCTAAACGGGTAAAGAGAGAAAAACAAAAGAAACAAATAATTTGCCTTGATTACATTCCATGCATATATTATCCGCTTTTATTACAACACTTTCCAAAATATGATTTAACGCGAATATAGGCAAGTACATCGACAGCGAGGATGCTATTTGGTTGTAAAAAAACTGAGTGGATTGAAATTACATCTCGTTATGCACGGGACCTTTACATAGACTATCAACTGAATGTTACTTAGTAACTGTCATAGGGCAGCAGCTCTATTTTTCGTCATGAGAATTTTCCTCTTAAAAAAGTAAGTTATATTTCCTTTTGTGAAACAGAAAAATCTGGCAGAATGCACATACAGAGTGGCCCATAAGACATGGAACATGCCGTAGAAAGGGGCCTCATCTTTGTGAAGCAACTGCATAAGATTTTTAACATCACCAAGTTTTTTTTTAATTAGTTTTGAAAAACAACATCACGTACATGCCTTCCGTTTTCGGCTTCGCAAAGACCGGTTCATTCTACGGGATGTTCCATGACAGGCCACCCTGTACAATGGTACAAATAGAATTAACCACCTAATACAACCAAAATTTATAACAAGACAAGTTACGTGGCTGTAAGAAACTGGGTTTTCTTTTATGTATTAGATTTCCATAAAATTGTATTAAAAATGAATTCGCTTAGATTTGGGTGTGGCAAAATGCTTGGAGGAATACGTCGTATTTGCCTACATCGATGGATGCATTGAGTGGAAAAATACTGGTAAGTGAAATTATAAAAACATTAAAAAAAATAATAGTTGGCAGAATAAAATTTGATTAATTCATAAATTTTCCAAATACAAAATTCAAGTAAACAATACACCAAGTTAATTTACTAAATCGATCCAATCTTCATTTGTATGATAATCACTTCCACAACTGGATGACTGAACACATCGATCGTCGGCAGAACCTTAGACAGCCTCGTACATTGCGGATTGCAGGATCGAATATCATCGAATGGATGGCATGCGATTCCCATTACCGATCACCAACTTTGGATCGATAATTAGCATCATTAAGATAAGAAAGCATAGCCAAAAGTTTGATTTTTTATTGTCTACGCTCCAACTATTCAACTCGTCTTCATCGGTATAGTGACTGAAATATCTTCATATCCGTTCAAAGACATAAATTATCTGAATAAATGATAGCAAATTAATTGTTAGTAACCAATGAGTTGCTGTGTATAATAATATTCAAGGGTCAACCTTAAAATCTACCATATTTACCATAATCGCTGCTTATGATAGAAAATCTCCATATCATCTTGCCTTTCACGTTAGGCCCAATTCCAGGTAATTTCACCTGAAGATGATTTAGCCAGTTTCATATGAAACTGGGAAGTTACCCTTCTCCTATCGCAAAATGATTGCAGAAAAAACAAACTAAATGATATAGCACACTATGAAAGTAAAATTAATCCACCCTATCCTCGTAAACAGTAGGTTTAAAAAAGGCTCAGCTCATTTTCATGACTGTAACAGGCCAGTTTGGCTTTATCAGTTCAAATGCCCAAAGATAGTTCGGTCAGTCTGGCTTTATCAGGCCCCCGTAGGCACCAACGATATTTCAAGTGTCCTTGGATTTCATAACCAACTTTGATCAAGTAATTAGAACATAATTCTTGGTAAAGTAACCAATATCATAACCATAAACAAATCACCTTCAGTTGATAACCCCCGATAAAAGGTCTTCGAATATCGTCTAGAATTTCTATCTTGGACGGTATTTGATTCAGAGTTTTTCAACTGAAGGGTATCATCATATCCGACTGGGCTGCGGATGCTGTACACTCAGTTTGTTAACTACTCAATATAAGAATGAAATAATCAAAGAAGAAGCCTTAGTAAATGCAAATAATTGCACAGTCCTCAACCATACTTCAAACGAGAATGTGTGGCATTATTTCTCTTCTCAAAGTGAATCTCCTAGGTTCACGATGAGATGCTCAGAACTGAAAATCTTCATTTAGTGAAAAATAAAGCCACTATTTATAAACCTACTTGCATGCGCTTAAAAATACCATTGTAATAAATCACCTTTAGTACTGTATTGCATAACAGCCTAAAATTATTCCAAAACACACTAAAATTGCTTGATAATTGCTTCTAGTTATAGATCACGGAATTAAAAGCAGCAAACGCATTATTTTGTTCGGTGCTTCATGCGAAGCGATAAAAATAGAAGTACCTTTCAGATAATAAACCGCAAGATATTCACTGACATTTTGAATTCATAAATGAATGATGGAGTAAAGAACACGAATTCTCATTACCAAAGAGCACAAACGGAATTCGTGACAGGTGAATGTGAGAGTGGGCTTCCTCGTTTGTTCATGTACAGAAAAGAAACGAGGCGTTATTTACACCTGCATGGATTGCCACAATTGTTATTGTTCTCACGACGAATTTAAAAATATTTGGTTTCCATGTTGATGACGCTCCAACCGCTTCGCAGATTTTTCAAATTCTACCTTAGACATGAGGATTTCTATTAAGCATTGCTTCTTAAAAGTAAAACAAATGTCATATGAAAGAAAAATTATTAATTCCTCTTTTTTTTTAGCCACTAATATCCAAGTAAACATTCCTATAGGGAAACAATATCCTGCGTAAAAGCTTATCTGCAAGATAAGTTCGCTTTTCCGTTTCCATCGAAAACAGTTGGTAAATGCAATCTCGCAAAGCTTCCTAACTTTCATCAAATGATCTTCTTCACTCTCTGGTGTGAAAAAAATGAACTTCACACACAATAAACTACTTGGGAGTGTTTAACGTGAGATATTTTTAACTAGACGGATTGGTTTATGCGATTTCAAACTATCATTGGAAATCTCATAAACAAAAAAGATCGTTATCTCAAGTGTTTCTCTTAATTCCTTTATAAAACTAGAAAATACTCCATTGCGTCGTCAAGGTCTTTGTTCTAAATGGTAAACATACCAAGATGAATGAAGCACGCTGAGGAATTCCGTGGGGATTAAACATGCTTCAGTATTCAACTTCGATCCATCCAAGTAAGTCTTAGAACTGTTTTCAATTTTAGATAGGAGAGAGAGAGAGAGAGAGAGAGAGAGAGAGAGAGAGAGAGAGAGAGAGAGAGAGATAGTAGTAACTAAGAAGGGGTGAGCTATTTCTACGTATGAATGCGAAGTTATTAAATAAAGAGGACATTTATATCTCTTTCTTTATTTCCAGATTAGAAATATGACTATTCTTTCCAAAGAGTTAAAAACCTCCCAAATCTACAAAGAGAGTTGGAAGGTTAAGAAAAGGTTAAAATAACTTGATTTCTGGAATCGTACTAAATGTATTCCTTGCAACGTTAACAGGTTTAACACACACACACACACACACACACATATATATATATATATATATATTTATTTTTGTAAAATTACAATTTAACTGACTAGAACCCGAGAAAGAATAACAAAAGACTTTAATAAATCACGACTAGTTTCATCGGTGTTCCGACTTCTTCAGGTGAGTAAGAAACAACATAAGACTTAAAAAATAACAAGGTAAAAAACATGGACTTTCCAGCTTAATAAAAAGAAGCAGAATAGTAACAGGCATATTTGAATAGGACTTTCAAATTCATCCTTGCACATATATATAAATTGGAATACGAGCGAGTGCCCTTTCCAGTCATGTGCTCTTCTCCGCAAACTCTAACCTCGAAGAACGTCCACACCAAGTTGATTGGGACCGCACAATCAATTTATATATATGCACGGATGAATTTGAAAGAAGAATTATCGAATCAAAAGAAATAGTTCTGGACTCTTCACACTTGAACAACAATCTAAGCTACAATTTTCCTGATTCCCATAGCGCAGTAATCCAATACTGGCGCTCTAAAATTAGCTGTCACACACATTCTACGCATGCCAAAGTAGCACGCGGTCACCTATTCAAATATGACTGTTACTATCTTGCTTCTTTTTATTAATCTGGAAAGTCCATGTTTTTTTACCTTGTTATTTTTATAAGTCTTATGTTATTTCTTACTCACCTGAAGAAGTCGGAATACCGATGAAACTAGTCGTGATTAATTAAAGGTTTTTGTTATACTTTCTCGGGTTCTAGTCAGTTAAATTTTAATTTTATAAATCTATACATCCCGAGTCAATCCTAATTACAACTATATATATATATATATATATATATATATATATATATATATATATATATATATATATATATATATATATATATATATATATATATTATATGTTTATATATTTATATTTTATATATTTTATAAATCTATACATCCCGAGTCAATCCTAATTACAACTCTATATATATATATATATATATATATATATGTATATATATATAAAATAAGTTTAATGACTATTACCGAGAGAAAAGATGGCAAGATATATTTAACAAGATACTACTAGTTTACTAATTTCGTTACAAGAACATCATCAGGTATCATACTCAAAGAAATATATAAAAAATTACAGAGACTTAAAATTGTATTAACAGAACAAGTGAAAAACAGTAGCATGTTTGAAAAAATGCAAGTATGAGTTCCATACAAACGAATACTACGCGCTGTCGCGAGTGCGCCAGTACTGAACAGAAGCAACGTGTGCGCCCGAGAGATTGTAACTCAGGCTGTTGTTGATATGAGAGGAATCTAGAGAAATTTCTCTTGATTCAACAATCTTTCTTTCGAGTTCATCGTAGCACACATGTTTTCAAACATGCTACTGTTTTTCACTTGTTCTGTTAATACAATTTTAAGTCTCTGTAATTTTTTATATATTTCTTTGAGTATGATACCTGATGATGTTCTTGTAACGAAACTAGTAAACTAGTAGTATCTTGTTAAATATATCTTGCCATCTTTTCTCTCGGTAATAGTCATTAAACTTATTTTATAATATTCCTACCGAGTAAAAATGAATTCTCCTAGTATATATATATATATATATATATATATATATATATATATATATATATATATATATATATATATATATATATATATATATATATATATATATATATATATATATATATATATATATAATATAGTATATATAATATATATATATAATATAGTATATATAATATATATATATATATATATATATATTACGCTAATATTAGTATGCGTGTTGCATTATAAGCAAAGGTGACGTCCATCTTCATTGATAAATTGGGATCGTATGCATATCTTTTTCTTTTCGGTTATACAGAGTAATTATACAGAAGATATATCCTACTCTCCATTGACTTATTATTTGGCAATTCCAACTTACATTACTGATTGACAGTTGTATCGTTTCACTGACGCTTTGGTTATGGTCAATATCCCAGTCATTTGGAACTCGTTCATTTTATTTCATCTCATTTCATTTATTTATTTATTTTGTCTTCCAAAGGACCATGTAGCTTAGTATAAGTGGTGTTTTCTTCTTCTGCACCAGGCCATCCGAATAAAAACTTAAGTTCTAGTCTAGTCGCTGACTAGGGAAACTTTTTCTAAGGTTTTCTTCGACAGCTTTCCGAGTTAGTCGATCTCTGGCGGATTGGCGGAATTTTTCTTCCGGAAACTCGGATTTCCTCCCAGCAAACTCAAAAAAAAAAAAAAAAAAAAAAAAAAAGACCGTAAAACCCACACTGTTCCAGACAATAACATATTGCATTGCAATTAGATACCACGAGATGGCGACACATGTCAGTCGTCTCTTCCTCAAATGCTGCTTATAATTAGGCTGCTTATAATTAGTAAGAGTCTTGGGCTAGCTGACACTGATTAGCTACCGGTGGAGATTGAACTCCATCCCCACCCCCACCTCAGTCTCCAAAAGTGAGACAAAGCTAAATCAGCCTGGCCTACTCTCTATAATGGAATAAATGGCGTTACCTGATTTTTTTTAAAAGTTTATCTTCCGTCAGCTCACTATAACGAGCTTCTCGGTGAATAAAATGGAGGTAATTTAGGTCAAAGTATATTATTGAATTTTAATCTATACACACAACAACATTGGTTACTATTGGCATGTACATGCACAATCTAAAAAAATATATCGTGAAAATACACAGAGGGATAGACGTTTCTGAATATTTCTGGGACATACTACTAGAAATCTGCTGATCCAGATCTATCCTATTCTGAACAAGAAAGCACCTTATGAGGTTGTGACAAAATAACTCTTACATTATAATTTTTGATTGTTATGAAAGATTACAAACAATATATTATCTTAATATTACTCTTCACGTTGGTAATGTAAAGAGCGAATTTACTAGACTTCACTGGTATTTTATTTTATTTTATTTTATTTTTTTTTGAAAATTACCAGTGAAATAAATGAACAAATGAACGAAAAAGTACCGTTCCGTATTTTTAGAAAATAAAATTATTTTATTTAATTTTATATTTTTTCCATGAAAGCTACTTCTTTTGTAGCCCAGTAATTCAGCGCGAGATAAAGGCCCTAGAAAAAAAAGTCATTGTGAAAGGGATGTGATTTGAACTTAGACCTTTCCAAAGCCATAGTTCTCTTTATACCGTCTAAACCACGCAGAATCAAATTACTCAATTCACCCGGAAACATTATTTTCCTGAATCTTGTGACATTTGGATCTGATAATATTTCAAAGTAACATCAAAAAGACAAAGAGACAACAAAGTAAAAATGAATTACCTAGAAGTCACAGAGTAAAGCCATTCTTTTATAGTCGCCATTAAAAAAGAAGAGAAAATAATCCAATAGCAGAATTCCACTGTTGGATCCTTTCCGACTTCTTAAAAAAGAATTTTCTTTAAGATATAAAGAAGATATTTTCCTTAAGAAGACTGCCCATTTTAAAAAAGATGAAAATGGGCAAACAAAATAATAGAGTGTTACCTTCTCTATTAAAAGCAATATGAGGAACTATAATAATAATACTGCAAGTATTATTAGCGAAAAGTATTGGCGAAACTTCTCGTAAATATTGTTTCCCTGTCTTGTATCATCGTAAGTGTCCGCGCGGTTAGCCTAGTGACTTTGAGCTTCGCAACCATATGCCCGCGGAAGGAGTGTCCTGGGTTCG
Source organism: Typopeltis vanoorti (assembly GCF_054136105.1). NCBI lineage: Eukaryota > Metazoa > Arthropoda > Arachnida > Uropygi > Thelyphonidae > Typopeltis > Typopeltis vanoorti. Next base: position 82,826,076 of record NC_143552.1, read on the forward strand.
ATTCCCGTCGGTGACGTGAAGAGCTAAAGGATCTTCTTCAGCCATAGCCAAGTTAGCCGGTCTTGGGCATGGACAGCAGGGTTTTTCCACCAGTTTATCTGGGGTTTTTCATCCCACAAGCAGGCAAACCGTCCCCGTGAACACACACAGATTACAGTCAGGAATACCGATCCAGCCATAGGCCTGATTCGTAAGCTATGCCGGTTACGAGCCCGGATAAAATTTGTGGGGACTAAGATGGTGCCGTACTTCCCGTAAAAGGGACTCAGGGCCGTTTTATCATCATATGAAATTAAATTAAATCATCGTAGGTCATATAGGAACGCAATGTTTTCTTCTAATTTTTTTTAAATTTCCAGTTGGTTCCATTATTCAATGTTCACCTGCAATCATCAAGTTTCCCTTATTTTATTTATTACTTAACCTTTGATGTGAATCTTTAATGTGAATTACTTTCTTACGTGAATTTATTTATTACTTTTTGATGTGTTCACCTACGGTACTAATGTTAGTAGCACAGTGAGTAAATTAAGGGTTAATTTAATCTAGAAAACCTCTCTATAGATGAAACGTGGACCCTTTTTTTTTCAAGCTGTGGCTGGTGTACAAAAAGCACAGATGTTCTCGAAGCAATGAAAATTCATCTACCGTCTAAATAGTAAACGGATTTCACCGCCTTACATCGTCAACCACTCAACTGAACTGACCAATCAGAACCCGACTTAGAGAAGAACAAGCTTGGTTCAGATTTTCACTTTATAATATATAGTTGAGAAATCATGAAAATACAACAAGGACTGATATCTACGTTTTATAGATCTGGAAAAGGCATTTGAAGAGGTGATAATAAAAAAAAACTATTTAAAACGCTGCAGTTATATAGTGTAGTTGAAACATTAGATCAAACAATACGTAGTCTATATTTAAGATGTAGGTCAGCAATTGGAAACTGAAGGAGGTACAGGAAGATGGTCTGATGTCACATCAGGTATGAGACAAGTGTGTACATTCTCTCCGCTGTTTTCTGATCATTCACATGATTTTATTGCCATTGTCTATTTTCATTAGACAATGGCAATAAAAATAGGTAGAAACATTGAAAACATCAACTGCATTCTGAATGGAGAACTATGATGATAACGCAAAAAAGCATTTGACAAAGTAAAAAGATACATATTGTTTGATATATTACAAAAAAATTAAAAAGTAAAACATTTCAGCTATTTAGGTACGATTTTTAGTGAAGATGGTAAGTTAAATATGGAAATAAACAACAAAATTAGCAAAGATGGTACGTTAGGAAGTCAGTTGAATAAATTTATATGGAATAAGAAAGAAATTAATCAAAGCACTAAATTAGCTAGACACAAGACAGTGCTGAAACCAGATTTAATCTCGAAGATGGGTTAGAAATAAAATACTTGATCAAAGACTGGAGACCACCTATCTGAAAGTACTGAGTCATATTAAAAATGAGGATATTAGGAAATAACTTTATGTTATTAGCGTGTTAGCAAAAAGCTAACCTTAGGCGGTATGGTCACTTAAACAGAATGGGAGAGGAAGGGTTAGCAAAAACAAGTTTTCTGCTAAGATGGCAGGAAAAAGATCCGGAGGAAGACCCAAGATCTAGGTGGATTGATGCAATAAGAAGACAAATATTAAATCTGATAACATTGGAGTCTTGACTGGAATGTTATCAGATAATTTAGAGGAAAATTGTCTACAGGAAGTTAATAATGATGTAACTTTAATGTCTTACTACCATAATATCATGTATATCCTCTAAAGATATATATTAGGAATTTGATGATGATAACGCGAAAAAGCATTTGAAAAAGTAAAATGATATATACTGTTTGATATATTACAAAAAATAAATATACCTAATATTTTACTACATGCAATATTGAATGTATATAAAGATAATGAAATAAAAATAAAAATAAATGAAAATTTATTTTTATTTTTCTATAAACAATCTATAAACCAAGGAGTAATACAAGGATGCCCTCTGTCTCCAACACTTTTCAATATTTACATTAATGAAATATTAATACAGTGGAACACCTTAAACAAACAAGGTATAGAAATTTCCTGGAATAACAAAATAAATACGCTATTAGTTGCAGATGATCAGGTAATAATATCAGATAAGGAAGACAATTTACAAAGAGCAATATATAATTTAAACATTATAGTAGAACAGTTTGGAATGAAAATTTCCATAGATAAAACTAAAACAATGGCATTTTGTGTACAAACTCCAGTTAGAAGCAAAATAATTATTAATAATAAAATAATAGAACAGATAAGTACTTTCAATTATCTTGGATGTGAAATATCATATGAAGGAGAAAAAGACACAATATTTTTACAGATTATAGGCCTGATAAATAGAACACTCAACCCAAATATAGTACAAAAAGAAACACGCTTGAAAATATATAATACTTTAACAGTGCCGCATTATTATATGGCAGTAAAATTTGGGCAATAAACAAACAAGATAAACAAAGAATAAAAACAAGTAAAATGAGATTTATGAGAAGAACTGCAAAATACACATTATTGGATCAAAAAAGGAACGAAGACATTTTAAAAGAACTAAAAACAAAATCAACAGGAGAAAAACTAAACAATTATAAACAAAAATGGATTGAACATAAACCGAATGGCCAACACCCGACATCCTAAACAAATACTAAAATATAAGCCAATTGGAAGGAGAAGGCAAGGTAGAACTCAAAAAAAAGGATATTGGATGGATAATGAGACAGGAACAGATCGATATGGTCTATACCTGTAATTAGCGTTATGATGATGATGATGATGATAACAATGATAACTGTAGAGTAAACGGTCAATGATTAAACCGAAAAATTCTTAAGCTAGACCTGCTTTAATCCTTATCTCACAATTTGCCATACCTATAGAAAATTATAAGTATCCTGAACCGATTTGCAGAAGGGAAAAGCAAACGTTTGTCAGGACGAGGGGGGGGGGGATGCTGTTCAATTAATGCAGTCATGTCAGTTACTGGCTTAATAAAGTTCCTCTTTTCACGAAGCGTCTGAAACGTCTTTTTCAAGCAAACAGCGCGTGCCAAAAAGAAAGGAATTCTTTTCTTGCCTTCAAAGTCAACAAAATGGGATATCTTAAAGAAAACTGGCGCACTATTAGAAGAATAGTATGTCCGAAAAGTATGAACAATACACCATATTGATGTTAACTATTCACCATCAGTGCGAATTCTTTATATATGATTTGGTGTAGCCATAAAAGAAAAGTCCGATTAGAAGTAAATGGAATTTTGCAGGTGCTGCAATAGAAACGGTTTCAATTATAAGTTTTTATAAACTTCATTAAAAGAACAGATCGAAAACCGATTAAACACACACTTGAATGTTATTTAAATATTAAAGGCTAATACGATGAGGGGGACTGAAAAGTTCTAATAAACACCTCTAATAAAAGTGATATTAAAGCAACTGATATAACCACATGAAAGAACATATCTTAAAACCCTTCAACCCCCATGTTTCATCAAATTGAAATAATTTGTTCTTTTTCTTTTAGGATCTATAAGAAGAGCTAATTTAATATAATTTTTGTTCTAGGTGTTTATCAGAACTTTTCAACCAGCTTCCTCGTATTTTTCCAGTTAGTCTAGAGTTCTAGAGTGACTGGAGACATTGGAGATTAGAATGACTCGAAAGTGCTAAAATTCTAGCACTTTCGGCACCCTAGAAGAGTTCGAGAGTGCCATTACAGGTCTTTAGGCTTCACCTAATGGATAATGTTACAGTGGAGAAATATTAGCTTTTAATATTTAAATAACATTCAAGTGTGTGTTTAATCCATTAATCTCTTTTGATCCGTTCTTTTAATGAAGTTTATTATAAACTTCTAATTAAAATCATCTCTAGTGTAGCACCTTCCAAACAACACTGACTAAAAGGTAAGTAAACGCCCAGAATGGACTCACTTAGATAATGACGTTAAATTGAAAAGTTACATCTCGTTTCTGATTTAAAAAAAAAAAAAAGTACACTTACCATATGCTTTGCTCACGTGACTTCAGCTGCTACCGTCAGACTGGTCTGCCACATAAGGAAGTAGAGCATATGAATTACATCCATTTCCTCCAATTTGGTGCGTTCGGATTGGGTAACCATAACATTAACGCTGATCAGCATATTAAATGGCAAGGTATGATACTCTTCATCGCAATTCTTTTTTTTTTTAATGTGAAATTATTAAAATAATTCTGTGATGACTTTCTCCATCGATCAAATCTTTACAAGACTGATTCCTTGGGGAATAGGATGATGTCCCGCATCCAAGAAATAGTTTTCGTAAGATGAACGTTCAAAATTGTTATTCTTTATATCTTCTGATTCTGTAATTGTTATTTTTTTGTTAAAATTAGAAACGGAGATGTCACTTTTCAATTTAGATGTGATTCTCTAAATCATTCGATTTTGTACATTTAATAATTTAACTTCTGGATCGTTTTTCTCTCTGACGATGCTAGTTTTATGCTGGAGAAATATTAGCCTTTAAGATTTAAATAAATTTTAAGTGTTTTTTTTTTTTATCCATTAACAATAAAGTAGCTGGGTAGAGCGAATAGCACGATCCTATAAATTCTAAACATGAATAAGTGAATTTATGATGGCATAATTAAAAAAAAAATATGAGAGAGAGAGAGAAAGTATTGCAGGAATAAATATGGTTTGATGGAGCAGCAAATCATCTCGTAAATTTACACATAGTGTAAATTTACGAGATTTATGTGAAATTCTCTGGTTTGTGTATATTTCGCTCCGTTTTCAAAGAATTTTATTTTGTTTACTGAGACTCAGTATACATAACATCCGATCATTATCGGAATTATCCACACTTTCGAGAATCCTAAATGCATTATTTTTTTATTTTTTTATTTATTTATTATTATTTTTTTTTTTGTATCAGAGGTTCTTCTGTCTTATCAATCTCACATATGCTGGTATTTTGTTGTAGATCAACAACGTCTTATAATACACAGAATATTTATTCAGGAATATATATTTTTTACTGTCTGTTGTTTCCGAAGACTAGAATAAAAATGTCTCCACACCGTTAAAACACTTTGCAACCTCAACAGATGCTACACTGCACAAGCAAAAGAAAAAACAATTAGCATTTTTCTTCTAACATCCACTTTCAAATTTTCAGTTCCAGAAAACATGTGTAACAGCTGTTTGTAATAAAGCCATCGGATATAGTAATCTATCAACTCATGACAACATTTAATTGGATTGGTTGACACAATAACCAATCACAGCCGCTAGGTGCTGAGTGAGCTCAAAATTTAAGCTCACCTAGTCATGCCTTCTCAGCGGTTTAAAAATAATACAAAACTAAGAATTTGACACGCTGCGCCTTCTTTACATCTTTTTCGAATGGCTCAAAGGCATTTTGAAAGCACACCCGGGCTATTGACGCGAATGTGACGCAATGTTTACACTGCGAAAAGCGCCTTCTTCATGAAGCACTAATGTTTTATTATCCTCGTGAAGAGGACGATGAAGCATTAGTTATAGTATATTGTGTTCAATTTTAGGAATCGCGCGAAGTCTGCAAACGATTGGGTGAGTCTTTAACGGGAATAAATGCAAAAATATAATATCGGTGATACTGATATTTCGTGGATGAGCACCGCACACCTAGCACACACGGAATATTCCCCCCTGATATATATATATATATATAAGCCGAAATTTGAAACGTTTTTGGTCTCCGGCTTACCAGCCGGAAACTCGGGAGTTGTGCGCCGTAGGCGCCAGGGCAGAAGAGCCCCCCCCCCCCCCAGTATATATATATATGTAAAAGTCTAGCATGAAACCATAGTTTAGCATATCCATGCCCACTCCGGGCTCGAATCCTGCGGTGGGCATGGATGTTTGTGATTATCTTTAGGTGGGAGATGAATTTCATCGCCCGGTTGAGACCGCCACCCTGCTTACTGAAGGCCTGAAGTGGCTTGAAAAAATTCCACGTTAGAGCGGAGTTTCCAGATTATGTAAAAATAAAATAAAAAAATTACAATATATATAACTGATAAAAATGGGAAAAAAATCGTTAACCCACCCACGATACAAATGTATTATTGGTTTACTAATAACCTTTCGTGGGTGTGAACCACATTTAAAAGAAAAAAACTTCAACGCAACCATGAAGGTAACCGCCATCATGAGATAATAGAACTCGGACATTTAAGATTATCAGCTTCAGATAATCTTAGCATTAAAAGCATCGGCCATGCTGTATCTGAAAGAAATAAAGTAGGAGAACTGAGAATATTTTTTTCGTTCTCTTTCATTTTAGAAAGAATAGATTATGAGAAATTAAAAGAATAGAAAGGGAAATTTTTTCGCATAAAACTAGTGAAAAAGAAAAGATTCGGAAGAAATAGTTAGGAGCTCTTTTAACAAACTTGAACCCTGTTTCCGAATGCAATATAGTTTGTGGTTCATTATTAATTTACAATTGTATTGGTGAACATTTTTTGTTTTCAATGTTTAAAATAAATATGTTAATAGTTTTATGTTCCTTGCGAATGACTTATGATAATTTTAACTACTATATTTAGATATCCGTTAAAAATGTAACGGATAGTATCCAATAGTTACAATGCGTAAAAAGCAACACAGTATATTATAGGCATAGTGTTTATCTGAAAATAAATCGTGAAAAAGAGACATGCATGAGTAATATGGCGAAAGCACAATTAATCAAGGTTAAAAGATCTCGGATTTACAAATATGGCTTGCAGCAAAGTAGCAATTTGCCAAGAACAACGCGCATAACAAATTAGATCACGTAATAATAGAAAAATCAGTTTCGCTGGTGAAAATGAAAACGTTTCGAATACCGTTGAATCATCAAAAAACAGAAAATCAAGGAATAAATGCATTCGATTAGATATGAAGACGAATGGCAGATGTGGACCAAAGAATCCCAGTTGTATCATAAACTTGCCAGCATATTGAACTGCAAATTCAGTGCTTTCTGTTGATCTCATGAATTCCTATGCAGTAAGAACGCTTTCTGTACTAGAAAAGGTAAGGTATGTTTATCATTTACATGCATTCTATTTCTGGTATTCAAAAGGATGCACGGAATGAAAAATCTAAATTCCAGGCTTTACACTGTTTTAGGTGCATTTCTCAGCTCGAACTGATCTAATACAAGGTAACCATTTATCATTGATTTCTGGGACATCCCTGAAACAAGACTAAGGCCAGGTTTATTTTTGTTCTTGGTTATTTTTTTATCGATTTTAAATATCATATTTCTGTAAATCCATCCAGTCAGATTGGAATTATTAAGACCACTTCGAATCAGTTTATCAGAAATCCGAATGAAACCAAAGTTAAGTTGACTAAAATATTTCAGTGGGCAACCAACTTCATTCACCCTGGACATGAAATGTCTCCTCTTCCCTAAGACATTTGTGCTATCTTTGCCAATGTTTCGAATAGATGTTCTATGGAAAGCGACATGTAGCAAAAGCTATTCCTTAGCCTTCATTTTTATCAATCCTCCATAAGCTAACCAAAACAATAATTGCGTATGCACTTCAAAACATAGAAAACATTAAAATATAAATTAATATGAAAATAAGAATTATCTAAAGAGGACGTGGAGTTGTGTGAATTAATTATTTTCTAATAATACTAAAAATACCCACAGTCCAAGTGTCAGCAACTGCAATCAGCATCCTCACATATTTCATGTTTATTCCCTACTTTTTCTGTTTTTAATAAAGCTAAATAATTAGTGACATCGTTTATTTTTTTATATATTTTTTATAAATATAGCAGTATTTTATTCTTGTAAAACGGAGTGCTTTAATACATATAATATAAAAATATAGAAAACTATATATGTAAGTAGGTAAGTAAGTTTAATGTCAGTCTTAGGCCGAGCTGGGAGATGAAATTTATTTACTACTTCAACACATTCAAAAACATTGTTGCCTACAGGGATTCGAACCCCACATCTTGTAGACCGGAAAGCGCTATGCACTCGGTCTGCATATTTATGTGATCTTGATGAATCAATGACAGTTACGGTGCTGTTACGAATATTTTGTCTTACTGCATCTGAGAAATTTCTTATTGATCGTTCTTAATTCGCTATGAAAATAACAGATTCGGTTAACCAAATAAATATCTTGAATCTGCGTCTAATAATGTGATTTTTTTTTAAGATTCATATCTCTGGATATAATAAAGGGGGGGGGATGACTAATGTAATTTGCGACACTAATTTATTTCAGATACATTGCATTATTGTACGTGTGATGAATTAATTTCATTCCTAAGCTACAACATCATTTTTGCACTAATCTTAGATACAAGTCTGATGAAGAAGACGGAATACTGTTCCCTCATAAACGAGATTAATCAGAGTTTTTTTTTTTTTTGCTTTGGCCCAATGAAAAAAAATAAAAAAAATCATTGTTAGTTGAGAAATGAATTTCCAGGAAATCAAAAGCTTTTTATTTATTTTATTATTTTTTTTTCATGTGGACGAAACTCATTCAAAGAGATCAATCTTATATTTGTAAAAATATAATAATAAAAATTCAGATTTAATTCCATTTTATTACAAATATTAGCATGAATTATTAAGTAACTGGCCAGCAGATTCTTAGTCAGACAATTCCTTTTTTTTAAAAAAAAATACTCTGAAAATCAGAAAAATATGTAAATTCCTGCTTAAAATGCATTATTTATTCTGCAGTTTCAGGTTTTCAATTATTTCTTCAATTCAAAATAAAGTTAAACCATAAATTAGTTCTAAGAAATGACAGATTTAAATTAGAAAAAAATCAAATTAAGAGGACTTAAAATGAAATTCAATTGCGAATAAAGACTTAAAATGCTTTGTTGCATTTTCTAGGTTCTGTTTAGATCCTAAAGCAGACGAACTTTCTCATATAGGAGGAATCTTGTCAACTGTGTAATCAATAAAAACTACACAATATTTAATTTTAGCCAGTTTCACAATGGAGTGAAATATAGAAATATATCCTGAAAAGTTTTGTCTCAAAAAATCGATATTTTAGGCATATGATTTTTTTTTGTCATAGTGAAATATTGTATGAATGGTCGTTTCTCGAATTCGAGAACTATTCGCATTCGTTCATAAATCATTGAAGAGTTCGATGTAACTCTTCAATGATTCATGAACAACTAACCCGCTGTCGAATCGCCCAAAGAACAATTTTTCAAATATATGTCGAAATTCTCCCATAACAGTTTATAATTTAATTAAATTACAATTCGACTCACATTTCCTCTTCAAACCAAATAGGTTTAATACCTTATTTAAAATAAAGAGCCAAGAGACTTCAATTCAGCAACGTAAATAATTTTTACGTCGCCGAATTGAAGCCTCTTGGCTCTTTATTTTAAATAATTCATTGGTACACTTTCTTGGCATTTCGTATAGCAGAGTATATGTAAGTTCTGTTCTCTACCAGCTTAGTATTAGTCAGGTCTACCTGCTCACTGATGAGCCCTCAAAAAAGGTTGAAACCGGTCTGGGTATTGACCTTCTCTCATAATGTAGAACAGTAATACGTCTCCTAGGAGCTGTTGTTTTACATTATGGGTAAGTACTAAGAACAGTCTCTCGAGGGACCCTGTAACCCCCTAGAGAGCGCGTCCCCTGGGTGGCGGATAGGGGAGCCCACCGTGTGTGTGTGTGTGTGTGTGTGAGAGAGAGAGAGAGAGAGAGAGAGAGAGAGAGAGAGAGGTGGGGTAGGGTGGTCCGAATATACTGAATAAGGACTCGTGGACCAACAGGGCCATAAAGGGCAATCATCTTGATTGTAAGGGAAGCGGCACTCCCATGGACCCCTAGCTGGATCTATCTTCTTCTACTTTGGGGAAGATCCACTTACTTTAATCTTTCCTATAGGGCCTTATCAGCCAACTCTTCTTATTTTATGACCCTTATACTATTAGAGTACTCAAGGGCCATGGGGTCATTTCTGGCCTTACAACTATGCCCTCTCTATAAACCTTACTATAATTCTTCTATAATTCTACTCTTTCCCCTTCAATATACCCTATTCCTCCTATGGGTTTAAATTCAGAAGAAGGCTAGTTCAGACGTCTTAAGGTAGCAGCCCTGCCACTGAACTATTCCATCGTCAGTCTGGTCCCCTGACATGGAGAACATAATTCTACTTGTAAGCTGACAGAAAAAGATAATCGGATTAAATCCATGGGAAACGACCCTGGAATGAAATAGGTAAAACAAAAATGGAAACGACAAAATATAATACACATAGCAAACTGGAATGTAACATATAAAGAAATAGAATTAGATCAATTATTAAATGAAAGAAATTTTAAAATAGCAGTAATCACTGAAACAAAAAGAAATTAAAAGGAAGTATGAGAACCGAAAATTTTAATGTGATATACAGTGAAGTCGACAGAGACCAAAGAGCACAAGCAGGAGTCATGATTTGGATTCATAACTCCCTTTCAAAACAGTTAAAACATTATACATTATGGAATGAAAGAATAATAGAAGCTAGAATAAAAATATATAGAGGCTATTTAACAATAATTGGTTTATATATCCCACAAGAAGGAAGAGAACAGGATAATATTGATTTTTATAATCAGCTACAAAACATATATAATAAAATAAATAAAAATGATTACGTAATTTTAGCAGGAGACTTAAATGCAAGAATTGGAAAAACGAAAATGAATAATAATATAGGAATATATGGAAAGCATACTATAAACAGGAATGGTAAAAAATTGATTGACTTCGTAGTTTATAATAACCTAAAAATAATGAATTCTTTCTATAAACATAAAGACATACATAAATATACTTGGGCAGCAAGCGGATGGAAATCAATATTAGATTATTTTATTCTTAAATGAAAATATATCAAAGTTCTCTTTAGATGTTAGAGTTCACAGAGGATATGAAATAAGTAATGACCACTTCCTCTTTAAAATAAAATTAATATTACCACCTAAATGGCTACAAATAACAAGAACAGAAAGAAAATTTAAAAGATTTGTTTATAAAACTAGATTATTAAATAATACAAATATACAATGGCTATATGAACAAAGAATTAACCAATATTTAGATAAAATAAAACAAAATGAAGAAATAGAAATAGAATGGCTTAGTATAAAAACGATACTAAATGCTGCAGCAAATGAAAACTTAGAAAAGACCAAAAAATTCAATAAAAGGAAAAAAACTGAAGATCTGGGATGATCAATCAAAGAAATAATCAAAAAGGAAAAAGAAGCCTATCACAAATGGTTAAGCAGTAAAAGATTAGAAGATGAAATATAATATAAAAGAATAAGAGCCATAGCTAAAAGAGAAGTCAGAAAAAGGCATAGAGAATCATGGAACAAATTTGTTTCTATTTAGAACATGATTTATATAAAATAGAACCCAATATATATATAAGATTTTGAAACACTTAAATGCAGATACCAAAGAAAACATAAAATTAAACACTGAATTTAAATTAGAAGAATTTCTAAATTACTACACAGAATTGTGGACAGACAAATATTTTAAAAAAGACAACCGCGGCAAACAATTAACGAAAATGAAAAGGAAATAACTAAAGAAGAATTAGAAATCAGCCTGAAAGAAACAAGAAACGGAAAATCACCTGGAGAAGATAAGCTTGGTTCAGAACTATATAAATACGCAGGAAAAGATTCAAAGAAAGACTCTTATTATTTTTAAATAAATTTATACAACTGGTATCCCCCCCCCCCCCAATAGAATGGAAAAAAGCAATTGTGATTCCTATCTTTAAAAAAAAGGCAATAGAGATGACCCTAAAAACTATTAGAGGTATTAGTATACTAAATTCCTGTCACAAAATATATAGCAGAATCTTCAATAGCAAACTAATGAAATATTCCGAAAACTTTATTTTAGAAGTACAGAATGGATTTAGAAAAGGACAATCATGTATAGACCCAGCCTTTTGCCTAAAATTAATAATAGAGAAAAGAAGAGAATACAATTTAGAAACACATATTGCATTTATTGACTTTGAAAAAGCATTTGACAAAGCTAAAAGAAACATTATTTAAAATATTAAAAGAAAGACAAATACCAAATAATATCCTAAAAGCTATCACAAGTATATATGAAAATAATCAAATACAAATAAGATTAAATCACGAGCTATCGTATACGAGAAAGATAAACCAAGGGGTCCGACAGGGATGTTCCCTCTCAGCAACTCTTTTTAATATCTACTTAAATGAAATAATAATAAAATGGAATAAAAATTTACATCAAGGAATTAAACTTTATCCTACAGTAAACTTAAACACTCTCCTCTTTGCCGACGACCAAATAATAATTACAAATTCTGAAGATATACTTACAGAAAGCTATTTTAGATCTAAATCAGATATCCAAAGATCATGATATGATAATATCAACAGAAAAATCAAAAACTATGGCCTTTAAAGGACAAGATCCAGCAAGAACTAAAATAGTAATAGATAACAAGATCTTAGAACAGGTGAATTCATTTAACTACCTAGGATGTATGATCACATATGAAAATGAAAAAGATATAAACGTAAAAATTGCAAAATATTTAAAAATAGCAGGTATAATTAACTCTACATTTAAACCAAACCTAGTTCAAAAACAAACTAGGCTAAAAGTATACAATACATTAGCCCTAACCAGTCTTAATGTATAGTGAAATCTGGACAATAAAACAAAAAGACAAAGATTAACAACAGCAGAAATGAAGTTTATGAGAAAAACTGCAAAGTATACCATATTTGATCACAAAAGAAATGAAGAAATTATGAAAGAATTAAACCAAGAACCGGTAATAGAAAAAATTAAAAAATATATACATAAATGGATGGAACACGTTCAAAGAATACAAACAGAAAGATTACCAAAACAAGCCTTAAAGTACAAGCCATTGGGAAAAAGAAAACCAGGACGTGCTCTTAAACGATTCAATGATGACTTCTAAGGCCGGAACAGGCCATGCTAGGCCTAAATCCTTGATACGCATGATTATGATGATGACTAAGAACAGGTGATCGGAGCTTTTTCCACCTTTGCAACGAGTTGTCCTGGCATTGCACTACCAGGTATTGGCTTACGCTTGGACTCGCAGAACTTTATATAGTTTCTATATTTGGCATGAAACTCTTAGATCAGTTTTCTTTCTTTGAGTTTCTTATTTGGCTTTGAAATAATGTGGGATTATCCCCTTAATTTAAATAATAAGTTTAATACCTCCCGCAGAAGTTCTAAGTGACTGAAATTTCTTAACCATAGATCTTTCTATAAAACATGTTTTATTACATAGGATGAAAGTACCATCAGAAACACGTTTAAGTTATTTCTGTATAACAAGTTCAAAGAGTAGCATTTTCTACAAAAAAACACATAAAAACAAATAACGCTTTACTCGCAACACAAAAAAATAGCAGAATAGCGATGATATATTATTTACCCTCCCATTAATCAGCGATTTTAAGTTACGTTCCCTGGCTAACGTAAACTTTATATTTTTAATTAAGCCGAGTTAAAAGGTTAGCTGCTCGTAACGTTTACTGGCCGAACAAGGCCACTGTAACAAAACTTGCATGACAGAATCTGTCACACGCTGAACAAAAGAATTGATAACAGTTAATGATAAGGCTATCATAACAAAGCCTGCCTAAAAGTCATATGTCTATCATTCAGCGGTGGGTGACAGATTGTAGCCTCACCCATACACACATACACACACATTGAGAGCAGGCAGGCAGGCAATATTTATGAGAGAATTACATTAGCAGTCACATTACTAGAACTAAGTAGCAGGAAGAGCGAGTAAAAGTACCAATATCAATAGGTCTAATACTTGTGTTTATTTATAGTTAGGTAGTGTAATGACATAGGAAATTCTTGATAGATAATTAATTTGAAAATAAAATGAAGAAAAACTGAGCTATTGAAAGGACTACCCGATCTGTCATCAATCGGATAGTAGTCTATCTCTGTAGATTTTATAGGCTGAATTAGTTTGATTACGTCGAAGCATTTAAGTCTATGGGCTCAGTATACTATGTATGATAATTGGTGTTCTTGTGGTCTGTTTGTTTGTCTTGTGGAATGACAAATCTAAGTTTTCCAGAGGAAAACTTTATCACTTCCGTATGAGGCTGGCTAACTCAGCTAAATTGAAAAGCCCAAAGAAAAAAAAGTAATAAATCAATAAAGATTCTTCGCATCCTGGACGGGAAGCAACATCTTTCCATACAAATGGCATCTCGAAATCGACTGAGCAACGGAGGCTCGATTTTATAAGCACAAATAAAGTTTTACTTTTTGAAAGACAATATATAACACGCGTAAACATACAGATTCATCCAAGTTCTGTTAGTCCTTTTCCATTTTTATGTAAAAATCCACCGACACAGTAGTATTGTACTGGTGGATATTCTCGATCCAACCATTAAAGTTGTAGGTTCGAATATTGTAGGTGCTGCCATAGATGTTTGTGAATGCCTTCAGGTAGTAGATGAATTTCAACGCCCAGTGTGACACAACGCTACCCTGATTATTTGAAGTATTTGAGTCTTACTGCGGCATAGGTATTCTTAAATGTCGTTAGGTGATAGATGATTTTCATAACCTATAGTGAGACTATGCTTATTGGAAGCCTGATGCCTTCCAGAAAGATCCGTGTTCGATCTCTAATTATCGAATGCTTAGGCCACCCTGGGGTAATTAAATATACGATAGGTTTACAATCTTTCGCCGATAGGATTATCAACAAAAAAATAAAAATAAAAAAATTTTTAAAAAAATATATATATATTTTTTATTTTATTTTATTTTTTTTCATGTCAAACATATATATATATATATATATAAGTATGGAAGGGGTTCACCCGGAAACTCGAGTTTTTCGTTCCCCAGAACAGGCAAACCAGCTCCGTAAACACACATGGACTACAGACATGAATACCCTCACTAAGAACACTTTGTGAGCAATGCCTACAAAGTCACCTAGAGTCGGAAACGACTGAAAGGGAAAAACCACCACCATAAAACAGAGTGATATTTATGCCAACTGTGAAGCATCATATTTCATCGGATACAATTGTTTAAAAAGGCAGAGAGAATTGCAATATCTAATTATGACACGTTTCGCCCTTGCAAATGGTATTCAACTGAAATAACAATTAAAATGGTCCGACAAATCCGCTTAGAAATCATCAGGTATCTTTTTCTTACTGTTGAAATTCTATTGCGTCTGGGAAACTGCCTATACTGTAATTCGTCTTCAGATAGCATTTGCTTAACAATTCCATGCAGTGTATGTCAAACATAAGCGAATGTTGAATATACTACAAAGGATTATATTTACTATCCTCGTTGCTTTTTTGTGTGCAAAAGTAAATAGAAAATTTGTTATCAAAGTAAACGAAACAGGCTTAAATTAATAGCATCTTTACGTAAAAAAAATTAATAGAGACTTTCTTATCCCTCCATAAAAAATTGTGACATTTGTAAAATCCTTCTCCTGACCAGTCTGAAGAGCTCTTTGTGCTTATGAGTTTGTCTTTTTTAAAAAAATATTTTAAGAAATACACTTTGAAATACAGTAAACTCTTTAATATATCAAAAAAAGTGTGAAATTGGTTAAAAGCAAACAATTGAAAAATATTTCCTGCTATTTGAAAATAAGATTCATGAACAAATAATGGAAAATATCAGCGAGATATCACTTAAAATTATTATTATTTAGATTCATATTTAGGTATTGCAATTAATAAAATAATTAATAGTTTCGGAATAAGTGTAGTACAGTATGCCAGTTGACAATTTACCTACAGCCGAATATCAGGGAAAATATATCGATAATTAATATCGAAATATATCCAACACGTTAAGATAAATTATTCCTCATGCTCATATGCGTACATTCCCTACGTTTATTTTTATCAGAATTCCAAGATGCATATTTTTAATAGTAATTCCCCAATACAATAGGTTGTTCAATCTTGTAGTACTGGTATGGTGAATAGGTAAAAGAAGCCTGTTAACATTTGTTTGGAAACCTGCAAACTGTATTTGAAAACGTACAAGAGTTGCTAATTGCTTCATAGGACAGCACCAGAGGTGGAATGTACGTTAATCAACCTAACTGCTTTTTACAAATAAGAAACTAGCATTCAACAGTTGGACGAATTTGTGACTTGTATAGCGAATTAATAGTTTTTTTTTCTTTCGTCACAGGCCAAAGACAAAATTATATACTTGCTCCATTCTCAGGCAGTGAACTAAAAACTAAATTGGATAAAATGCATTCTTCACCCAACATAAAATACTTTCACTCAGTTGTATATAGCATGTAAATGCGGTATACAAATATATATAACATTTACATGGTATGATGCAATCGAACAGCATTTATAGAAAAAAAAATCTAATTGGGTTTTATTATTTTGATAACACCCATAACCTTATACTTCTATGGATTAAAACTCTTCCCATTTACCCAGACTTTGCACCCGGAAAAAAAAAATACCCTAAGAGAAGAGCCCATAATAAAATATGCTATTCTGCTTGACAACACTAATTTATCAAATGAAATTGTTTCGGTTCCGTTCAATGTCACCTCACAACAAAAGTATTTCCATAAGAAAATTAGTTCGCTGGAAAAGAACGATAGGTATATCCTTTTCTTGGAAAATATATAAGAACTTTGTAACCGAAGTTGATTGGTTTCATAGGGAGGTGCCATTTTTTCCCTTCCCACCTTGGAAACTCGGATTTTTATTCACACAAAACAAACCGGCAGAAAAACATGCAACTTGCATACTTAACACACTCCTCATAGCCTTAGTTAACAACTACTTTACGCTTTGGTGTTAACTCATAATCGAGCTTACAGCCAAATACGTCATACCAACTGTGAAGTATTAATCTGAGGAGGCGCTTGATTGTATGAATACATAAATAAATAAATACAGAACAATGCTACTTAGTTCCTTTTCATATATAAGCTTATATAGAAACAATAAGTGAATAAAATAAATTCCAGCATTACCTATAGTAAAACTACAGTTCAATCTGATTTTCTAAAACATATAAAATCTTTCCATCTTGCTTAATATATGATATACATGGGATTATTTAAACAAAAAACATAACTGGGATTTAGATAGCAGTAAGTGGGGATTGGAAAATTTTTATAAATGTGAAAAAAAAAAAAAAAAACCTCGGGAAAATTCACTAAAGCTTTTTGAAGAAAAACACAGAATCGTATTTTTAACAAAACATTTCAGTTTACGTCAAAAATATTTGATATTTATATCAATAAGGGTCCGTAGTTCCATTCCACCATGTGGCGCAGTTTAGCCGTTACAAATGACAAATGTATTGGCAAATTATCCCGTCCATAACCGCTGCATGATTCATGCGCCACGAACGTGTTTCCTGTAATACTTACCAGTGTCGCTCTTCCAGCTCTTCTCATAGAAGAGCAGCTTCAGCTCGTAACGGTGAATGATGTTTTTCTATGTGTGTGTGTGTGTGTTATTGGGGGAAAGAGAGAATTCAGCTTCGTAATCATTTCACTTAAAGTTACCGACATTTTAAGATTATTATAAGAAGAAAACATGTATGGAGGTGGGGGAGAGAACAATCAACAACTGGGATTTATGCTTTATGCACGACATTGACCAGCATATTTTACTAATTGTATCATTTCCCAAAACATCCAGTTTTTGACAAACGGATGAAGCTGAATAGTACGTTTTTGGATTGTAATTTTTCTTGATTCGTCGTAGTGTAGAATATTTTACAGAAAACGATGTAAGATGCAGTTAAGTGATCACTCGTACTGAATTTTTAAAACAAGCTTCTCTACCCTACCATTGTGAACCTCCCTAACCCACGTTGATGAATAAATAAATGGAATCACAATGAAAAACTAGATTAATCCTTATGCTTGATTGATCTTTACAGAAAAAGTTTGTTTTTGAATATGTTATAAAGTATTGTTAATGGCGATAAAGTTTGTCATTTGTTCAGTTGTGATTTATGATTTCGCGCTATTGTGTATCTGAACCATTCGTGGCGTTACTTGTAGTGCAGCTTACAGTATTGATATATCTCGATGCACACTGACATCTTTTTGTGTATCCAAATGCGTAACTGTTATTAAATTTGAAATTTCAGTTCTTTTTCCTTTGCCTTTGAGATGTTCGACTTAAGAGTAAAGACCAGATATCTCTTCTCGGATTCACTCTTACTTCTATCCGGCCAATCCTGGCATAATCGCATCACTTCTATAGCATACCCTGCTTCCAAAACTCTTGGCATCATCATTTTTTGCTCAAGATTTTACTTTTCATCTCTTCAATTACGTGCATTGTATAAGTCCCAAATCCGCCAGTTCTTGGACTACTCCCTTTCTCACAGACTTTCCTCAGTTTTTGTCTCATAGGCAGTCAGTTTCTGTATTGCATATCTTATACAGATATTTCCATGAGCGCTTTTTGGTAAAATTAGCATTCACTATGTCTTAATTTCTGCTAAACCTACAGCAACACGAGCAAGCACTATTATGGGACAGCGTCCCTTGACCTCACTCGACGCTCCAGTTGATCCCACAGATATTCAATAGGGTTGAGATCAGGGCTCTGTGGAGGCCAGTCAAGTGTGGTGAAGCACATGTCCACAACCACGCAGTTACAGCCTTATGACACAGTGCATTGTCTTGCTGAAATTGACCATTGTATCTTTCAGCAAGACAATCCGTAGAAACGCCACAAAGTTGGAAGCATTGCATTGTTCAAAATGTTCAGATATCTCACGGAGTTCAATGTTCGTGACACCACAAACAGAGATCCGAGGCCACACTAAGAAAAATAGGACCATACCATCACGCCGTCACCTCTGAAAGTTACGCACTCTGATAAGAGACCTTCACCAGGCATTCGCCACACCCGTCCATCTGCTCGGTGGTGAGCGTAGTGTGATCGTCGCTCTACAACACAGCTTTCCAAGCTTTCACTTGAATGCGGAGTTCATCTGGGCATCGACTGGAACGAATCTGCCCGGAACTCCGCATTTAACATGTGGGACAAAGAATGGCAGTTTTTACATATGATCCTTCGTAGGACCCAAGTGCTACCTGCAGTGGACGATCCCCCCCCCGTAGTGGGTCGTCCACTGCAGGTAGCACTTGCAATTGACTCCCTCCGCTTCCATCACAGTATATCACTGATTGGTGACCTGGGGTGACTCAACTTGTCAACAATCTGACGAACATATAGGCCTGCAACATGGCATCGTATCACAGCGCTTTTTTTTAAACTCTGTCAATTCCCTTCTCGCAGCCACTTCTCCCGAACACAGTTACACTGAAAATACGTGACTCAGTACATGGCACGATGCACCTTGCCCATTGGGGGTGACAGTGTATGAATATTTAATTTATTGAAATATTTTGCTTATGCCACTATCTCTAATATGACAATACTTACCTAAACTGCCAAAATTTAGGCGCATCCACAAGCGAATAGCACTTGTTAACCTCATCACACCTATTTGTCTGTCCATCTGCATGAAACAACTCTAGAACGGATGAACTGATTTTGATGAGACTTGTGAATCTTCAAGAAAATTTTACAGTTTCCATCTATTCTTTGAACAACTGTTTTTTTTTTTTTTTAACATCTAGGAAACCGACTGAAATCCTCGTCTTCTCCCTTGCTTGATCCTTGTGGTAATTTACACCATAGATCCGACATGCTCTGATTTCATTTCCCATTCATCCTCTTACCGGGATGACGTGTAGTTGGATTAAGAATAAAAAGAAGAATGAGAGAAATTGACGCTCATTTTAATATTTCTTGTTAAATTCTGAGAAAATTAACTGCCATTACAATGAAGATTAAAATATATTTTTCGCTTGGCTAGCGCTGTGAGTGAATTCAAAGCGGAATGGTGCACACAGTGGAATTACCCTTGGATACCATTGGTTGTAATCTCGTAGTGTCACACAAATATGTTTTTTTGTTAACATTTTATTAAATACCAGTAATTTCGGTTGTTGCTTATTACTATTTATTATTCATTTATTTGTTTCTTGTTATTTTTGAGTAAGTATCAGTGATCTTAATATCGCAATCGCACTTGCAGTGCTAAATTTTGTCCAAATTGTGTCGTACGTACATTTATTGACTTCATTATGCAAAAAGATCACGTGATTCCTTAGCACCTAATACCATTCTTAATACTTACTGAAATTAGCCATAACTGCAGGCAGTGAAAGTGAAGAAGTGATTTCCAGTGACGCATTACAGCAGGCATTTCTGCCTTCACATGTTCAACAGCATAGAATTGTTTCGTATATATTATGTTCAGTAACCCTTCATCAGAAACGAAAACATGAATTTATAACCAGTTTGACAAAAAAGCATTTATTTACGATGGTGGATTAGACTCCAACATGAAACTCAAATTACTGAAAGTTAAATACCTCATTAATGCATGAAAATCAAAGTAGAACGTACTGATGACCTGGCATATGTGGTATTTACAACATATACACACGCGTGCGAATGTCTCAAGGGATCAATTTCTTACCCACTTAAAAAAAAAAAAAATCCTGGATGCACTAGTGCTATCGTTATGAGAGTAGAAAGAACAACTTTACCGCAGCAAACAGACAGAAGCAGCTTGTATAGAATACTCAAGACATGTATAGTCAAAAGAATAAGAAAAGGCACTTATTCCACTGGGACGTTACTATTTACATTGAACTCAAGCAATGAATAGAAGTGTTGACAAGCGCCTACTCCCTAGACAACGCAGGAGGATCAAAATATCTCCACATATAAATGTAAATGGTATAGGTACTGGGGATGAGGAAGGAAATAATAACTTCATTGAAGGATTGCTGCAGAGAATGGTAATAAGAAAAGAAATGAAAAATTCAAACAGCAACCGAATCTAGTTGGTAGGGATGAAAACAGTTGGAATTGGGAAATTGAAAAGTAGTACAGGGTGTCCACAAATGTTTACCCTGAATATAGTATATTATAACTCTTCAGTTGATTCTTGAAATGGAACACAAAGTTAGGCTTAAATACATAACAATTATTAATTAAAAATTTTTAATTATTAAATTTTAAATTTAAATTTTAAAAATTATTATTTTAAATTTTAATATTAAAATTCATTATCCTCATCGATGCGGTTCAAAATGAGGTCAGCAAATTCTTCACGCCTTGGACGATCATCTGGCTTTACCTCCTGGACAATTTGGACTTTGTACGCAAACAATTTCAAATGTTTGCGAACCACTTTGTGGACTGTACTCCTTGGCATTCGAAGTTCTAGTGAATCTCTCCTGATTGACTTCTGCGGTGACCGGGTGAAGGCAGTTTGAACTGCCTCAACTGTCTCCTCGGAAAACGATGGTCTGCTGCTGCTTGTACCCTTATGAACTGAACCTGTTTCTAAAAACTTTGTCTTCCATGACTTAATGAGCTTGACATCGGGTGGGTTCTTTCCATACTGTGCCCTAAACATTCGCTGCACTGTAACTGGAGATTTTGTTTCTGCTAGCTACAGAACACATTGGTTTTTTTCCTGTATACTGAAGCCATTTTTAAAGAAAATCAGCAGCAGCGCTCCTGGTGACAAAAGCAGTATACCAAAGATACCAGTATGGAAACTTTATGAGTGCCCAAGTTTACCTGCAACAAAATTTATTCAGTTAGTTTCATTGTCAAAATATTATAGCCAGTTGAAATCAGGGTAAACATTTGTGGACACTCTGTATATGTCCTAATAATGGTTACTGTCCACATAAAAAGCTACTGTGGAAACCTACTAGATAGATTTTATTTGCAAACAGAAATATCTTCAACATTCCTAACCTGAGAGGTGAGGAATGTTGAAGATATTTAAACTGCTTACGTATTTATATGAACGATTCACTGTCTAGTATTCAAAATAAATAAATAAATAAAAAATGAGACTACATGAAACTGAAAGACAACTGAAATTTCAGGAACGAAACGGACACGTAGGGAATCATAAAAATAGTAAAATAACTCAACAAAAAGAGAGCAAAAACGAGCGGTATATCAATGGTCTTAGTTAATTTGTACCCACCACGCGAGCATACGAAGCATAATAAAGAAACGCTACGTGGAACTCTAACCCATACTTCCAAAAAACCTCTGGACTACTCTGAAAGATTAAACCTGAAAAGGGCAGTAGATGAAGGAAGCGCTATAAATATGTAAAGATGTCTGAATGATCATTACGAACTCGTGCTGCCATCACCGATATACCTGGAGAGATAATCAGGAGAGTTGTAGGCAAAGATCAACTATGCATGAGTTGGTGCAATATTATAAAGTACTTTGAATACACGAGTGTAAATATGATGCTTGTGTTGTGGCATTTCCCAGTTCAAATCATACCTGAGAAATACAGCTCATAACAAAGATAAAATATCTTATGAAAGCAAATACACAAAAATATATCCTCTATTTACATTTAAATAGAAAATCGCCTATTTCACTTTCAACCATTAAAAATATTACCGGTAATTTGTAGGCTAACATTATAACGGAAGCTATTCTCTGAATGTAAATTTCTTAGTGTGTTGTTTGCTAATTCATTTGAGTTAAAGTCAGTTTTTTATAAATAATCTTTTTTTAAAAAAGTATATCAAATATTGTGTACCAAAACAATATTAAATATGACCATAGAAATTCTATCGTACTTCAACTTCTATTGCTGTTCATGATGAAATAATATTTGAACGAAGGTGTTTATTGTTGTTATTATTATTATTATTAGAACGACGGTTTCGCATCCATAATAGCAATCTTATTTCAGATCGGAGAAACGAGGATTAGTAGGATCGGAGTAAATGGGAATGGTCATGAAAGTAATGTTCACAGGGATGAGGGAAGATTGATGAAAAACAATAAAATACGTGGGAGGGAGGTCCAAAAATACTCTGATTTGCTTATTCTGTATATCAATGCAAGAAGTATAGTACAAGCGAGAAAATTTTATAATTTTGGTTGTTCCTGTACAACCTCAGATAGGGATAATGGAAAGATAGTTAACTGATAATGATGCCTTGGGTGGATTTGAAATGGAAGGATATATAATTTTTATACAGGATCAAAGTAATATAAAATGGAGGAAGAGGGAATACATGAAGGGGAATGTATCCATTTAAATTTGAAGATCTACGTGGTGGTATTGAGAGAGTGTGTTGGAAGCATTTGGTGTGAGATTTAAATTCCTGAAAAGATATATTTAGTTGGGATCTTCTAAGACCTAAATAATGAGAATGATGTAAAAGGTTTGGTTTAGCTAGTATAAAAATTATCATCATGGCAAGATTTAATTAAGGAAATATAAACTGGAAGGAGGAAATGGCATATAAGAGTAACGAAAGAGAATTTCTTGAGAGATCATTATCTCATAGAGTTTGTAACAGAGGGAACACTGATATAACTGTATACCAGATATCAACTTTGACAACGGCTGACGGGAGTAATAATACTGTCATGCCCTGGAAGGTGCCTATGAAGTATCTGAAATATGAGAATATTTCTCGGTGGTGGCTTAGGCGTTGGAGAAATGATTTAAGAATAGGATACGGGATTAGACACGTGAACAAAAAGATTCTACACGAGTCATGGATTTGTTTAAGGGAGGGTTTGTTTCATTTACGTTATCCTAGAATTATGAATACGAAAT
The DNA here is from genome assembly GCF_054136105.1 of Typopeltis vanoorti. Classification (NCBI taxonomy): domain Eukaryota; kingdom Metazoa; phylum Arthropoda; class Arachnida; order Uropygi; family Thelyphonidae; genus Typopeltis; species Typopeltis vanoorti. The sequence continues at coordinate 82,849,929 of NC_143552.1, forward strand.
CCAAGAAAACTTGGAGGATCGTGGGCGCTTAAGGCATGTTAGAACTACTGATGATGACGATGATACTAGTTTCGCATCCCTAATGGTATGCATCTTCAAATAGAAAACAAATTATATCCCGGTTATCATGCTATTTGAAGCTTTCCATGGAAGTATCAAATGATAACCAGGATTATACAGGAGCCGTAAATTTAACCTACTTCAACAAGTTGAAGATAGAACAGCGACTGTTTTGAAAGATTATAACAAAAATGAATTCTCTTCTTTTCTACATTCTCCACATTTCTACATTCATCCAAAACAGCCACATTCATCCCTAAAAAAAGCCAGGAGTTTATAAAAGCCAAGGCCATGTTGCATTTGTTAGGCAAGACAGATTGGCGGCTCGAAAGAAATCCACATGGTAGAACACATCAAGAAGAAAAGAAAACACAAATCGAACTTCGCTTCCCACACAGAACTGAAGATCATCAAGTGCTACAGCAACAAAATGAGATGACATGTATCGCCTGCAACAGTAATATCAAGAAATTCAAAAGGCTTCCGAAATGTTGCATACCCCTACTCAGTATAACAAAAGACAAGGTCTTATATCAAACCACTTTTGCTCCTCTTTCAGTAAACAAATAAACCACGCGAAACTAGTATATGGTGGACATTTAGACATTTCATTTGAACAATACCACACGCGAATGATAACGAAACCTGCAAATATCTGATAAACTATTCAAGAGTTCTGTTCTGTTACTGTAGTTTGAACGTTATCAGTTTTCTCTTATTATATCAAATTCTGTACTTTTTTCCCTTTTCTCCTGAAGAAGTGTGTATGCCATAAGGAAGGTGAAACTGGATATTTTAGAAGTTTATTCTAAAATATCTTCTAAATGAATCTACAGTATTTGAAAAGCAATTTTTCTTTTAATTATATTTGCTTACTTGTTATACCCAAATTATGAAAAAATTATGATTTTTTTTTTTAATTTGGACGATACACAACTACATGATGTACTGGTATTAGCACTTTAATTTATAAAATGAAAAAACGGGAATCGATTTTTGATAGTTTAGTAATAAATCGCACTCATTTTCGCCACACTAAAAGACACCTGGTTTTAAATCTAGTCTGTGAAAGAAGAAATGTATAGATTTAAAGCAGGGGTCGCCAAATTCATTTGCCCGTCGACCCCTTCAAGCGTTTCTTGACTTTTTATCGACCCCCTCTATTTTACTATTACGTAATTATAATAGGACAAGCAAAAAAAGACTCTTGTGAGTTTTTAGATTGTTTATTTTATAGTTACAGTGTTTCTTGTATGTATAATATAGTATATATTATGATATTACTATTACTACTGCTATTACTATCACTAGTAATATCACTGGTATTACTAGTGATATTAATAAACTACTGGTATTAATATCACTGGTATTACTATCAGCGCTGCTCAACTCTTCAACATAGAGAAGTTTAGTTTGTGAATGAATAACGATTGAATTATAATATGTATGTTGATGAATTTTAGAACATTAACGCTCACTTGTATGCCGATGCGCAAAAATGAGACTGGGATCGAATACTTGTAAGTATCAGTAAATAAGAACCACGCACGTGTTACAATCTCGCTCCCACTGCGCCGGCCGGCAGGAACCACCAACATCCGTTTATTGGTAAATACGTCATTTTGGCCTACTTGATTGGCCTCAGTAACTGTTTTCATGACCTTACTCCATCTTACAGGTCTTATTCATGGACCTGTAAGATGGAGGTACTGATCCCACGATTCACTCTTAATTGCGTTGTCATTACCTCCATGTCTTTTGTCATGGAGGTAATCCAAGGTAACCGAATTAAATATTACCCATACAATGATGTCTTATATTTTTCTGTCGACCCCTAACAATGTCATATCGACCCCAGGGGATCGATATCGACCCCTTTGGCGACCACTGGTTTAAAGGAACAACTAAACAAGACAGTTTAAAATGGAAGGAGAGTTTCCTTCCGCAAAACAGATCAATCAACTCGCAGCCACATGCTTGATTACAGGACCGATTATGAGCATAGGACTGGTCTCCTTTTCTATTAAATTAAGGCAACCAACCCACGCTTTTTTTGTATGATAATTTCAAGTACGAAAGGTTGAAAACCTACATACACCTTAACACCATCGATAGGATAAAGGCTAGATAATCTCAAAATCCTGCTCGAGAAACCAATGCGTTTTCAGGTCGTTTCAGGCTCTCAGTTATCAGCACGGGGCTGTCTCGCATGGGCAAGTCAGCCAGCATTCAGGAAACTTTCTTGTGGATGCGAAGTGTTAATCCCATCATAACTGTGCAGGTGTGGCAGAGACAGCTGCAGTGCACGCATATGTCTCTGTCAGCTGCGGCTCCCGTGAATGAAAAGATTCTTTCACCATAGCGGATCATATTTCTGATCTTCTGAGGATCCTCCATAGCTCATTGAGTATCGACAATGCTCTTTTGTTCGAAAGATCTGAGTTCGAATCCCGTCTAGGATGCGAAGTGTCATCATAAGGACTTTTCAATTGAAGGTGAGTCCGACAGTCTCAGGCGAATACGGTAGGTTTTTTCTTCCAAAAACTTGAGGGCAAACCAGGCAAGTCAGTTTGCTTTCAAGTGTTTGCAAACTGGACCAAAGAACACACGTGATTAACAAACACAGTACACTTGCTTCAAAATCTTAGTTGCTTCGGCCCTAAATCCAAAACAATTTAACGAAGTTTTGATCTGCTTAAATCTCTATGTTCTTTCCGCTCACTTTGATAGAATATTTTACATGTTTCTGATCATTATTATAAAAAATATATATAAATAAATTTACTGACTGTCTCCTAAATAAATAAGTTACCAACACTTATTTTACGACAGTCAATAAAATCATTTAGTTGGTATTACCCACTCTACAATTAGCAGTCTTTGAATTCCACCGCATAGGTGTTTGTGAATGTCTAGATTTTAGATGAATTTTATCGCCCTGCATGCGACTACATCCTGATTATTGGAACCATGACGCGGCTGAAAGAAGTTCCATGTTTGGTCGCTAGAGAGGAGATCACGGATTAGCTAACTCCTAGTCCAAGCACAGTACTTAATATCTTAAAGGTTTTTCACCTTTCTTGGGTGAGATTCATAAAAATGAATGGCTATAGGTTTCAATTTAATTAAAAAATGAGCACATTATATATAAAGAAAATATACCTCAGTTCTAAAATACAGGGGAGGAAATATAAAAATTGTGCTGATTACAGTTTTTTGCATTTCCAAAAGGATTTTTCCAAAATAACTCCGTTCGTTTATTGTAATAATCAACCATTCATTTGTCATATATAAATTGCATTCTTATTCACTGTGTATTTATGTATTTAAAAACACGTCTGCGTATTAAATAACATTATTATGTAGATACACTATACTATATGGCTGCTACCACCACCACCACCGCGGGTAGCCTAGTGGCTATGCGCTTCGCAAACGTATGCCTGGGGAAGGAGTGTCCCAGGTTCGATTCTCATCGACGATGCGAAGAGCTTAAGGATCTTCCTCAGCCATAGCCAAGTTAGCCGGTCTTGGGCGTGGACAGCAGAGTTTTTTCCACCAGTTTTATCTGGGGTTTTTCATCCCGCAAGCAGGCAAACCGGTCCCGTGAACACACACGGATTACAGTCAGGAATAGTTAAGACTCAGACATGGGCCTGATTCGTCAGCTATGCAGGTTACGAGCCCGGATAAAATATGGGGGGAACTGAGATAGTGCCGTACCTCCCCCGTAAAAGGAGATTCACGGCTGTATATCATCATACGATAATTATTATTACTATTATGGCTGCTACCATATCAAAAGGATAGTTCATTATTTAGCTGCACGTTATTTCTTGGAAAGACCTAGATTTAAACGAATCTAGATCCTAGATCTTTCCAAGAAACACCGGCGGCTTGCGTTGATTTCATAGATATTTTTTCGAACAGGGTCGAGTTAACAAGTCGCACGCACGCACACACGCTGTGGAAAGTTTTAAGTTTTTTTGTTTTTTTTTCACCTAGACAAATTAACAAATAGGTAAACGTCATGCCATCGTAGAAGCGTCCTTATGCTTTCTAAACGCCTGTCAAAGATATTGATAGAAAAGAAAAAGAAGAAAGACGCAAACCGATGTTAAGAGGTCTTTTATTGCTTTTATTAAGAAACGCTCCTAAGGGGTCATTCTGGTTTCTTGACATAGAGGGAGGTACTTAAAAATTGAAATCCACTGAACGCGAAGTCATTATATGTATATACATGATTTATGCAGTTAAGCTCTGTATATATGTCTTGTAAACAATACTATTTTTAGCACTTTCTAATTCTTCAGTTTCATTGATAATATTTAAAAACGTAAAACTGTAATACAGGATAAAAGGGTAGATGCATATTCTGTCAACATAGGATTAGACTGATTAAAACAAGATAAATCATGGAAAAAAAATCCTGAAAATGTTAAGGCAGGAATGTCTGTGTTCCAGATTGCAGATTGCAGTGTGAGTCGGGGATAATCAAAACACTAATGGAAATATTGCAAGGCGTTGGAAAGCAACTATCAAATATCTGCTTGTTATTACTCTAGTAATAACAGCCAGTGTTTGTTTGCTAAAGTGTTGCTGTGAGACAAAACTTCAAGCTTTAATGGTGGGAGATCGTAATCTTCTGTATATCATCTTCACTTTTTTTTTAAATCGTTACTCAGTGGCATGTTATAGTCACGTCATTTGGTTCATATAAATTTAATCAATGTTGAGCTAATGAAGTTAATCTTCTCTACACGGTATGCTATATCTGTCAATGAATGTATTCTTTTGCCAATTTGTTTCTTTTGTACTATAAAAAACCCCAAGATTCTAGGATTTTTATCTAAGGAAAATTCTGAAACTTGCATGTACGGGCAGCTAACCCCACCTTCAGTTGAAAAACCCGTAAAAAGATTCTTCGTTACCTGGAAGATTCGAACTCAAAAAAACATCGCGATGCTGACAGAGGTATTGAAACTCTATCTCCCATATATCATTATCTTGCAGAAGTGTTCTCAGCCACCTCCTCAAGATTCGATTTAGCAATGAGTCAGTATTTTCATGTGATGTATCATGTTTTTGTCTCCACATTTTAATGATTAAAATGACTGCAATGATTATCCTCCATACTGGAAAGTAATTATTACAGTCTAAATAATTCTACTTTATTTTAATTGACGCAATGCTTTTCAAATGCCCAACTCCTATTCAAAAAGTTCTATCTTAATCTGATCAAAGACATCTAGGATATTTTGGAACTGTAAATCAAAATCTAACCATGATGGTCATGTTCTACGAATGAATTCGTTACTACTTTGAGGATGGAACGGCAGATGAGTTCTTCTATATCGTTCCTTGCGGTAGAGATATATCACTAAATCCTGAAGATATGCTGTGATCAATTAAGTCTTGGTGCTTGGACTCAATATTAAATTTTTGCTTTGTTTTTGCTCGGGTTTCACTAAGTGTTCTGATATACTATGCAATAAATATAAATAAGAGAGAAAGAATAAATTATATTTTTATAAGCACGAAGGACTTAGCAGAACCTATAATAACAGAAGCGATGATGTAGAATATGGAAATTGTTGACGAATGCCCAGATTAGTACTATTAATTTGAAATGTGATTTGTGCTGTAAATAATAATAAAATAAAAAATAAAATAGCCGCTTTTCAGGTACTGATGAATTATCTAATTATGGAATAAAATCTGAGATGTTATATTTCAGATGTTATTCCATAATTCGATAGAGGGAAAATAATTATTTCTGAAGACAAATCTTTTTAATACTGAAAACGATAGAACAGGCACATGAGTGAAATTAACTCTAAAGAGAGTCGCATAAAAATTAAAAGTAATACATATTGGATACCATCCAATAGAACACGATTTCAACGTACAAAACACCAAAATATCTGTAACCTTGTTAACGTTCGATTAACAATATTTATCCTTCCTACTACAACAGAAAAAATATTTGTATAATAATAATAATAATAATAATAAGAAGAAGAAGAATATTACTATTAAATAATAATAATAATAATCAGGTTTTAACTACTGTTTTCTTTTGGGCATTTCTACAACATAAAATGATAACGAAGATGCAAAAAAATAAACGATGCAGTAAGTTTAACTATTGCCTTGAATTGAGTTAAATATATTAAATTAAATAGGATTAAATACATTCTCGAGAATAAAAGATAATAATAAATTAACTTCCACCTTATCATCATCATCTGCGAAATACAGAAAATTCAAAAATGGCACAAAGAAATTGTCACTCTACATCATTTTTAGATTTAATGGATTCGCTTAAATATTATATGTGTTCTTTTAGAACTGGTCGAACTGCTCAAACATTAATCAATTTATTAATAATTCTGCAGTGAATGACTTTCTCCTAAAATGTAATAGTTCCAAATCACTTTGAACAAACATTATTATAACAAATGTTAAATTTAAAATTAATGCTGATAATGAAACTTGGAGGAGGTTATAAAAAGATAAAGGCTCGCTAAATGGGCAATTAACGCTGGAAACTGCATGTGCGAAAAAAAAATTATCTGTGTAAAAGTACCACGAAGTTAAATTGAATATCAAAATATGGTTAATTACATACACTAAAATGATTTTAAATGCTTCTCATTGATTTGTGGTGAATAAAACGAGTTCGTTTAGGCTTCTCATTTTCATGCAGTTAACAGAAGCCTAAAATTATAAATAACGTTGATTATCGTTGTAACTGCAGTTATGGCTCAACAAATATGAATAAAATAAATAGATTCACATTATATTTAAATTGAGTACTTAAAATGTCGGTAACAATAAACAAAGTATACTTGCCTGATATGAGAAGAAAATAAAAGTTCATTTAAGACAAAGTTAACTTGAAGTAGGTTTCAATTCACCTCATTTTTTTTTAATAAAATCTATATAGCTATGAAAAAAATCACATAACAAAACTGGTTACGAATAATGAGGATAAATAGGTGGCGACGTGCTCCAAATTAAAATGGCTGAGAACAAATTATTTATAATTAAGGATTTCTAGCTGTTGAAAACGGAGGATTTAAAGAAAATAACTGAGTTATTTACTAGTTGAAAATGATTATTCGCATTTCATTAGAATAAAACTTTTATCGTTGCTCTTCTAATAATTCTAATAATTAAACATCTACATAACTCGCTGAAATCTACGATGGATGCTTTTTTTTTTTTTTTGGTCCCAAAAATATAACATATTTTTTCTTAGCTTTCTTAACATATTTAGCAAACGACAGCGAGTTATAGTACTATTTTTTATGCTCTCCTCACTATTTATAATGTTTAGTATAAATAAAGATTTTTTACAAATTCCACCAATGGAGTCGCCTTTTTCTTTCTTTGTTTTTAATTTTGATAATACACTAGCGCCACTAGAAAAAATATACTTGATAATGAAAATTTGAATTAAAAATACAACGACGTTTCGCTTATAATCAAAAACTGCTTCCTTCCTAGAAGTGACGTATTCATATAAAAGTAAAACTGTTAAAATTATTCTCTCTCTCTCTCTCCAAGACTATTCTGCATTGAACAATAGTGATGCAGTGCGCTAGGAAACGCGCAAATGGAATGCAAAATAAAATATATTATAGTACTTAGTTAAGGAGATTATTTACAATTACTGTTTGCTTTACTGCAATAGCGGATAACGTCTTCATAATTCACTCGAAAAAGCAAAGACTTCAAAATGAAACAAATAAAGTCACTGGAAATTCCTCAGATTTATTTGCTTCTCCATTACTATGGCCTTCAATAATTCTGGGTAAAGAGTAAATAAACAGGTTTCCAGATAAAAACATGAAAAAAAAAAGTACTAAGCATATACGAAATGGGACGGGCAAAATCAGTTTGTAAATAAAAGACTTGTTCCACGGGCATCCCTAAGGCGCCTGGGAATGCTTAATTATTAAGGGAGGGGAGAGGGAGAGAACTCTAAGAACAACATATTCGCTGAATAAACTTGGTTCGAGTTATTAACTGTACAGCTATAAAGGTGAGCACCGCTTTCTTAAGGTAGGTGAGTATCTCTTGTATTATGGGTATAATTATTAAATCCCTCTGATTTCATAAGTAGCAATTTCTTTATAACTGATATTTGCACATATGGAAGAAATAGAAAAAAAAATAGTTCTTTCTAAATTTATCGCATTTTTTAAAAAAAAAATGGAAAAAGTAAAAATAAAGCTTTGAAATATCATTCTTAAAATTATATTTCGAAAAATATTTTCAAAATTTCTTCAAATACTGTTTTACAGAAACATTGTAGTTTACAAGTTTTGTTTGGTAGGAATTAAACCAGTTTCTTCGCTCTCAATGATGATGTCTTACGATAAGATGAAATATTTTCAAAATAAATATAATTTTCTACAGTGACACACGTGTGACAGTTTAAAAAATGAGAGTATTATGTCTGTTAACTACGTGCATTCTCATGCCAGTTTGTTGGATTTGCAAAATGAAAAACGTGAGTTTCCAGGAGGAAAGTCAGGTTTTTCATGATCGAGTAGGTCAGGTGAATTCGTGGGAGCTAGACGGTCATAAAACGTGCTGCTCATAATTTAGAACCATACAGCAATATCTTTTCGCTCATTTCAAGTAAAGCAATATTAAGTCAGCTCTTAATCCTCTGGCATTTTCAATAAGTTCTAACTCAAACTTTCGAATCTTTATATCAGTAGGCAAATGCTGTTTACTTATTTGATATAAAATAATATTATATTTTTTTTTATTCTTCCTTTTAATATGTTATAAACAAAATGTGTATCGTCTTGCCTCCGTTAGGATCACGTGTGCTTGACGGCACGATCATGTTCTATTCGCTGTTTTAAACTGTAAAGTTTAAATTCATAGTTTTAACCTCGCAGTCGGAACTAACTCTCCGTTAACTTCTTTGGAATTATTCGTATCTTAATTGTAACTGTCCCCAGAGATTGTTTCATCACCTGTGTGTGACATATCCTTATAACTTTCCCTAATTGCCTTTTTGCTGAAAGGGATGGGAATACGCCTGTGTCACTAAAGATTTTACAAAGGATACGCGAGTACTGAATGTTTAGGAAACACTTCCCTAGAGTCTTTTTCGTTCCCGAGAGGGAGAAAGAAGAACTGTTTTAGTATTCACTTTTGGAAATCGGTAGGAAGGCAAACAACTGCAGCAATCTCGTGTTCCTACTCTAACTGGAATTGTTGTCTAAAAGAGTACAGTCTTGGTACAGTCAATGTTTTGGAGTTATGGAGTTAAAATTAAAACTTTGCTAGAGGAAAAATCCTACCTGCTGCGAATGTGCCAAGTTCGCAGCAAGTACTGTTTTTCAAACAGCTTAGAAAAAAGTTCCTGTAAGCGACTACTACAAATGCACCAGTAACAGATTTACCCCTTCTGATCTAGAATCACAGAATTTACCAGAGGCAGCACAGGCAATTCAACACTTTATTATGAAACAAAATGCCTATGCATCTAGTGAATATTTTCCATGACTCGAAGTCTGAAGATAAAGACTGTTATAGGTTTCGAGTATAAGTGTAGTCGCAATAATCTTTTTTCCCCCTCAGCCAACACCAGATTTAAATGATTTTTGGTGCAGTCAAGCAGGATTTACTTCGCAAGGGTACCTAGACTTTTTACACAGAGCAGAATGATAATAGTCAGGGTTATAAACTTTTGTCTAGTTTAAAAAAGTAGCTGGCACTGAAAGCTGTTAGAGTATTGTTCTAATTATTTTATAAAAACAATGTTATGTATATTTTGGGCAGCAATCTATTTAAATGTTAACAGAATAATTAAAAACATAACCTTCTAAACTTTTACGCCTGTGTCACTAAACATTTTTATAAAGGATACGCGAGTACTGAAAGTTTAGGAAACACTTCCCCAAAGTCTTTTTGGAGTTAAATTAAAACTTTGAAAGACCAACTGCTAATGGAAATTCATTAGCAGTTGGTATCCACTGATGTTATATCCGGAATATTAATGTAATCTCTCTCTCTCTTGCCAGTAATACTCACGAGACAGCAAACTGCCGCCATCTTGTGCTTTTGATCCTAGCTAGTAATGCTGTATATATAATTACGTGAGTTCTATGGTCGAGGTTTCTGAGATGCAGCGTTATAAAGTCGGTTAAAAAATGTTTCTGTAGTCGTGGACTATAAATGAACGTATGTGATCTTTCTTTTGTCGATACAGCATCATGAAAATCTTCGCAAAGCCATGTAGACGCATATAAACTAGCACATTGTTCTAAATCTGGCAATAAATTTCAACCTTTTGTGGGTTGAGTGAAATAAAAAATAAAGTAAAATTGTTAATTTAAAACAATAAATGTGAGAACAATAAACAGATGCTTACAATTAATAATCCCCAGATTCTTGCAAACCTTTAGCAAGATTAGGTTTGTTTCTTGTAAACCTAAACCACATTCATAGTTGCATAAACCGCATTCTAACGTATGACACAATCGTGGTTTTTTACAGTATCACAGGTCAGTAAAACTCTTTCAATATTGTAAATTTTTACACGTATGATAATTCTCACTAAAGCGATGGAAATACTGGCATTTAAAAATTCAACTCTGAAGCGTTGCAAACTGTGTTGTAAGTAAATGATTATAAGATCCCGATAAATCTCTGTTTATCTTGTCATGTAAATGTGTTATAATGCATTAATTTTCGTTTTTTTAAAGTCTTAAGTTAAAGACTTGCTGATAATGTGCACTAGTACCGCGAGTGGGATAATATATATGAGTGCATATAATATATATATATATATATTATACGCACTCACCCATCAATGTGGCCAACGAAGGAACAGCTTTGAATACGTTAAACAAGCTCCGATCACTAATCTTAATATTTACTCCATTAAGATTAGTGATCGGAGCTTGTTCCACCTTTGCCACGAGTTGCCCTGGTCCTGCACTACCTGTGGGATCAGTTAGATTTATGTCAGTAAGCAAAAGTCAAGTTTGCGCCTGCATCAATTGCAGGCGCAAACTTGACTTTTAGTCTGTTTGCTTACTTGGAAAATGGAGTAAATCCAGGTTTAAAATTACTTGGTATCTTTAACATATTTATACCCAAGGTAAAAATACTTTCTACATTTATATCTCCTCCAGAGATTTTTATTTAATAAGGTTAAAACACCTTATGGTAAATTGTTTTGGCGAAATACTTACAAGCTCTGTCGAGACCTCAATAAAGGTCGAAACCGGTCTGGGTAGTGGCCCCTTGCCTTTAATACAAAACATCATACATCCACTTCTTGGAGACTTCTTGGAGATGTGTTTTGGCATTAAGGGTAAATATTAAGATTAGTGATCGGAGCTTGTTCCACCTTTGCCACGAGTTGCCCTGGTCCTGCACTACCTGTGGGATCAGTTAAACTTGCATCAATTGCAGGTGCAAACTTGACTTTTAGTCTGTTTGTTTACTTGGAAAATGGAGTAAATCCAGGTTTAAAATTACTTGGTATCTTTAACATATATATATATTATATATTATATATTATATTATACGCACTCACCCATCAATGTGGCCAACGAAGGAACAGCTTTGAATACGTTAACTACAACGTTTTCACGTTAAATATGTATAGTGACTTTCCTGTGCTGTTCGCAGTTTTTTATCTTCAATGTTTAATGTTTTTCTTTTCTTACATGAAAACACCTGAAGAAGGCTGTAAAAAGCCGAAACTAATCGTGCGATATCATTAAACCTTTCTCCTTTACTCTCGATTTATATCATTCAATTCTTTAATATATATATATATATATATATATATATATATATATATATATATATATATATAAAAGTAAATTGATATTGATTAAATAGCACGTAGAATAAGAACCACTGATATTCATTTCTCACTTAAAGACGGTTGTCACAAGCATCCATCTCCACAGCGAGACTTAACCCCGTTGTCCATTGGTTGGAGAGCAGATATGTTAAACATTTGGCCAACCAAACGTGCTGAGTAGGAACGACTTCAGTGAGGATATCATTATAATCTTCTTGATGAAATTTAATGAAACTTGGTGCTTAGGAGACAGTTAAGACAACTAATAGAGTTTCAAATGGACCAATTTAATATTAAAAATATCAAAACAAAATCATGTCTACAGTACATATTCGCGTTTTGTAATAGCATCCTTGTGTAACAGCAAATGTCCAGTTGTGATGCCTTTTTTTTGGAGCACATAACCTTTAACCTTTTGTGAATGGGGAATCACATAAAAAAATAAGACATTTTTATTTTGCCTAATTTTGCTACTTTAAAGAGTTCTACTGAAATAACTTCATGAATTTTAACACTGATCAAATATCAGATTTCATCAATCCTTGTAGATATTATTACCATAATTTCGAAGAGATTGACTGCCCCTCAGTCTTCAAAAGTTAGATAGCGCTAAAAAATAGCCACGCCTATTCTCTATGGGAAATAAAAGGGCAGTAGCAAATTTATTTTTTATCTTATTATTTTGCTAATAAGAACGACCATTTAACTGAAAGTGGAAAAAAATCATTTAAAATTGTGTTCAATTTTTATTGAAACACAACAAAATATTGTTGAATATATGTTTCGTTTCAATAAAACAAAAAACAATAAACTATTGCTTTTGTTGTATTAAAAAAATACATTATAAAGAAAGAAGAAAAGGATCTTTTATGAAGTGGATTTGACAGGGACAGGGATATGATGGAATTACTTCGCACCAGTTAGCGAGAACCGGTGGTTCTAATTCTTAAGGAATTGCTGAATTGACAGAAAAAACATTACATATCATATACTGACCAGCGCCATTTGCGCTGTGCACTTATTCTACGTGCTATTTAATCAACCAGGCAGTCGGATGTTTGATTCAATAACTCGGTAGTGTCACCTACGCCGACCTTCATAACGTATTCGAATCCCTATTAGGCACATGCACATATGACGTCACTTTCACGTATGTCATGCACGTACATCACTTTTGCGAACCAGAATTTCGAATTTTACTAATACATGTCTGACCTATGGCTAGCTTAAGAACATAAATTGCCTTTTGCTCTGTACATTACACTGTGATTATGGGATTTTCATACCTTTTACATTGCAGTAATGGCTGATCTTGTACAACGTATAATTTTTAAGCGTTTTTTTTCAACAACTCTGATAATGTCTCCAACAAAGTTACTTTAATAGGTCTAAAGAAACAAGCGCACTAGACATATTAAAGTAACTTTCACGGCTTACATGTAACAAAAATTATATCAAATTTATTCAAAAACTCCAATATATTTCATCCAACGTTACGTGGACATCGTCAGGGAGACAGACCGTTAACTACATTCAAAAGATAAATCAAAATAATGAGTCATAAATCGTGTATATATTAGCTCGTGTCTTGGTCGCAACTGAAGTATATAAAATTACACTATTAGAGTTAAAAGGAACAATTGTAATAAGATGCGTATATTTAAAAATGAAAATATTAAAATATTATTAATTAAAAAACGTATGAACAATTAATAGTGATCATTTCCCAAAACTATGATATTGGTATATAATCTGATAGGTTCAGGTTCAGACAATTTCTTAGCATTTCTCATGTTTCAAGGAAAAGAATTTGAACTTGCTGGAGTGAAGAAGCTTTGTCTGGTTCCAAAGAACTATGTGACTAATGTCAATAGCGTGAGAAGCATGGCCAGACTTGTAAGATTCCAAAAATTAATAGTCTTGTCAAAATTTATTACAAAACTCTCTCTCGTCATCTTGGGAATCTCGCTGGCCATACCAGCTTTCATATCAAAAACAGTCTTCACCTCAAAGAGAAAATAAAAGATCTACATTTGTCTAATAACGAGGTAATGGTTTCTTTTGATGTAATCTCCCTATTCACCAACATAACATTACACCTATTCGGTTTTTACAATCTGATTTCCAGGAAGACATTGTCTACCTATTTAAATTTGCCATCCAGGGTATCTTACATTCATAATAAGTTGTTCAAACAAATAGAAAGAACAGCAATGAGCAGTCCTATCTCACCCTCCTTAGCTGATTATTTCATGGAGCATCTAGAAAAAGAACTCTTTTTCTAGATCTTTTTCTAATATTCCCTCAGCCTCGTATATGGTTACGTTTTGTTGATAATATATTTGCAATCTTATCCCACACTGAGTCAGAATTACTTTAGTTCCTAGAGAAAATAAACTTCTTGCACTCCCGTATTAAGTTCACTATTGAACGTGAATCCAATAATAACCAACTACCCTTTTTGGATACCATAATAATTCATAATCTCACAAGTCATGTTGAATTTTCATTTTATCGGAAGCCAACATTTACTAGCATATACATTCCCTCATCCTCTCGTCATCATTCATCACAAAAAATGGATATTATCAAGAGTCTTGTACACAGAGTTCATGGGATCTGCTCTTCTGACCCCGTTTTGTTGATGAACTGAATAAAATTAAAAGCAATCTGATATATAATGGATACAACAAAACTACCATTTAAAAATGATTGATAATGATTAAAATTCATTTCACATCAGACTGCAGTCCGATGTGAAACGAATTTTAATATCCCACCTTAAAGTAACCTCTCAACAAATAGCAAGAATTCTTCGTAAATTCAATCTATATGCATCATTCAAACTAGCGCGGAAACTACTCTCTTCCTTCCTGCCATCAATAAAGAATTCATCTCAACCGATCAGACTGCATGCCAATATTGAAGTTTTCGGAATTGATCACTATTAACTGTTATAGTGGCAAAACATCAACGTTTTGCCATCTGTTGCCTTTCATGGGGATCATAGGCTTAGTAAGTTTTTTAATTAATAATTATTTTAAATTATCTTCTATATACGCAACTTTCTACAATTGTTTCTCTGAACTCTAATAGCGTAATATATACTTCAGCAGCGACGAGACACGAGCTAATATACGCAAGATTTATGACTCATTATTTTGATTCATGTTTTGAATGTAGTTAACGGTCCATCTCTCTTTCTCTCCCTCCTCTCTCTCTCTCTCTCTCTCTCTCTCTCTGACGATGCTCGTGTAACATTGGCTGAAACATATTGGAGTTTTTGAATAATTTTGATATAAATTTTTGTTTTGTTTTATCAACAATTAAGAAGTAAATAGAAGACTTAAAGTGTGATGAAACTGGTGACAGGATAATGAGAGTTGTATTTGAGTATAATGAAAATCAAATCTCAATTATCCAGGTATATTCACAAGGTAAAAACATCATACACATCAAAGTTTTGCCATCTGTTGCCTTTCATGGGCTTCATTTAGGCACATTTAAGGTATACGTGGAAAATAAGTACGGCAAAAAAAAGAAATATGAAGCTATGACTTTTGAATTTTCGATCATGTTCAAGGCCCAGAGTTAATAGAAAGTGTGTAAATTAACAGGTAATGGAAATGAAGAAAACTGGACAAATTTAGAAATGTAATTGTAGCAACAGCAGAAGATATGTGTTAAATAACAAGTGGACGTGAAAAAGAAGCATATACTGGTGGAATGATAGAATTAAAGAAACAGTTAAGTCAAAAAAATAAAGCTTATCGGAAGTTCATAAAATCTAGATCAAATGATGACAGAATTGTTTATAATGAGAAAGAGGCATGCAAAGAAATGATTAATTAAAGAGGAAAATAAAGAAAGTCCAGTTTAAATTTATTCGTAAGTCAGAGAAATATATTAATGGGAAGAGGAAAATGTTATATGGATTAATGAAAATTGATAAAACAATGAGGAACATAGTTTTTTTAGTAAATGGAGATGGAAAGTGTGTAACTACTGCTAAGAGAGAGAGAGAGAGAGAGAGAGAGAGAGAGAGAGAGAGAGATGCGGCAGCATTATTTTAGAGATCTGCTAAATAAATATGAAAACTATAGTAAAAAAAAAACGAAATAAATGTAGTGATGATAGGGTTATGAGAATAGGTCTGGCAAAGGTTGAAGAATATTAAAGCGGTTGAAAAATTAAAAATTCCCTGAGATGGATAATTTGTTTGTTGAATTGATTAGAGTTTCTAGTAATTCAGGATTGGCAATGATTTTCGCAAAGATTTCTGAAAAAATGATGAAAAAAGAAAAAGGGATAAAGAAAGTCTGAAAGAAGAGTAATTTGTTAATTAAGAGGGAGATGATAAATCCCGTTTTATTTTATAGCCGGGTACGAAACTCGGGTCGAAATCCATCGACATCCACTTGGTTCCGCCGATAGTTTTTTCGGCATTGAAACTCTATGGATGTCGATCGGCTATAAAATAAAACAGGATTTATCATCTCCCTCTTAATTAACAAATTCGCCGGTAAAATAGCCTTTTGGCTTATTATCTTTGTAGTTAACAATATTTAACAATATATAGTACACCACTTCGGCAATTCGATAGTAGAGGTATATAAGTTTCTGTCCACTTAAAACCTTGATATTCCAGGTCTACCTACTCACTGATGAGACCCCAATGAGGGTGGAAACCGGTGGGGGCGGATCTGGCTTTGAGAGGCTCCACTTAGAGGTAGGTTTTTGCCTGTCTCTGAGTGGGGCCACCGCTGAGATTATGGCTCTGCTTGGTGGTGGGGTGAGCCTACCACTGGGTAGAGCCAATGCTGAGAAGTTCTTCTCGGTGACGGGGTGAGCCTGTCATCGAGTGGAACAACGCTGAGTTGGGCGATCTTTCGGGATCGTCTTATTTTTAGTGCCTGCTTCACCTATACATAAGGTTGAAACCGGTCTGGGTAGTGACCTCTTCTCATAATGTAAAACGGTCTGGGTAGTGACCTCTTCTCATAATGTAAAACAATATATATATACTTCTCTTAGGAGCTGGGTTTTACATTATGAAAGAATATTAAAGTTAGTGAGGGATCTTGCTCCACCTTTGCATGGTGTTGTACTATCCAAATGATCAGTTACACTTGGTTCCGCTGATAGTTTTTTCGGCATTGAAACTCGATGGATTTCGACCCGAGTTTCGTACCCAGCTATAAAATAAAACGGGATTTATCATCTCCCTCTTAATTAACAAATTCGCCGGTAAAATAGCCTTTTGGCTTATTATCTTTGAAGAGTAATTTGGTTTTAGAAAAGTGGAGATCAACTGATGATTTGATTTTTGCTTTAGGAGAAATTATGTAGACTTTGAATTTAGGAAAAACCTATTTATGCATTTCTTGATTTAGAAAAAAACGTTGATTTGGTTCAACGTGAAAAGTCTGGAAAGTTGAAAAAAGATAGGTATACGAAAAGAAGAAGAAATAGCCAAATGGCTTGCACTTAACAATTGACAGCGAGAAGAAAGTGTCTTATCTCCATTGCTGTTCACTTCGGTGATATATATATATATATATATATATATATATATATATATATATATATATATATATATATATATATATATATATATATATATATATATATATATATATATATATATATATATATATATATATATATATATATATATATATATGACAGATTGATCATTGACTCGGTTAACATACATAGTTTTATGAAAAAAATTGAATGACTAGAACCGAGATTTAATTAAAAAGGTTTTAATATAAACACACTACTAGTTTCGGCCTGTAACAGCCTTCTTCAGGTGACATTATATATATATATATATATATATATATAACGACCAGAAAAGAAAACCAGCTAAATATGCTGATGATATGAGTTTGAGCACATAAAGAAGAAAAGATTTAGAACAAATGAAACAGTACAACACATAACTGGGGGATACACATAAGTAGCAAAACGAGTGACAGCATCGTTTTAAATCGCAGAAAATTTACAAGTTAAATGGTGTTAAATTTAATGGACAAATCTTGAAGAGTAGGAAAATTTTCAAATATTTGGGAACTGCACTTTAGTGATCGTACTTTAAATTGCAGATATCAAGGAAGATTTCACTGCACAAAAAACTTTTATACGATGTAAATAGTCTATTTTGGGACAGTGAGGTCCCATTGAAATATAAACGATTGAATAACAAAAGTTACTTTTTCTCCGTTTCGTCTCATGCAATGGAGACTAACAAAAAAAGTGACATAATTAATAAATACGAGCAATGGGAATGAAAGTTTTAAGGAAAATAATAACAAAAACAATGAACGATAGAAATATGGATATTAGGAATGTTTTTGAAATAGAAAGTGTAGAAGAAATGATTGGGAACTCCCTCTTGAATTTGGACATATAATAAGAATGAATTTACAAAAAAAAAATACAAAGAAATGTGTATGAAACGAAAATTGTGAAAGGCCAAGAGGAAGATTACAGAAATGGTGGAAAGATCAGATGAGAGAAGAGAAGATTAGCATATTATGACGCAACGGCGGTAAGTCTAATATGGGCAGATACAACCCATCTTATGAAACCAATATGAAGCTGTTAGCTACAATGTATTTTTGTCCATCAGTTGTGTGTGTTCGCCTCGTTGTGGGACGAAAAACCTGAGTTTCCGGGAGGGGGAAACCTTCTAGCTCCGTATGAGACTCACTAACACAGCCCTGAGGCCCCGCTAACTGTTGCAAAGTCCTGAAAAAGGTTCTTCGCTCCGGGATTCGAACTCAAGTCTTTTCAATCAAAGGATATCGCCGAAACTGACTGATCTAAGGATGCTCTAGGAAGGAACAGAAGATTAAGAGGAAAAAAAAAAGAAAGAAAATTGATATTGAACAGTATTCATGAAGAAAGGATACGGGTGGATAGGAAGAAATGGAAAGCTTTGATCTTCCTGATCCAACAGTTTCTCATGGAGCAGTTGTTGATCCATTATAACAATACTACAACGTATACAGTTCGTATTTTATTGTTCAGTAGCAATTTAGATATTTTAGGTTGTGTGGCAGATTATAATATAACATTATTTTACTTAATTTTACCATTGCAAACGATCCGATTGAAATCAGCATCGAAGTCGCTCGATAAATTTAAAGAGATCCTAAATACCAAATTTCATTACATTTCCTCTGGTCAGTGAGAAATTATTAATATCAATTTGAATTCTTTTGTCAAGTCTTTGCTAATAAAAATGTTCGAATGGAAATCAAAATAAAACCATACTGAGATCATTTTGTATATATTAGCCGAAATCTCAAATTTAATTGAATTCCATTCAGCCAAACATGGTTATTATTATTATTATTAACAGAAACTTGGCAAAAAAAAAGAAATAGTATTAGTAGTCGATATAATATATAAACACTGATGGAAGGAAGTAATAGTAAGAAGCAATTTAACAGAAATAATACTTGTCGTACTTCATCTTAAACTGATTCCCTCTCTGTACACTTGTCACCTCATCCGACAATGCATTCGAGTCACCAGTCGCTCTGTATGCAAAAAACCATGTCTCACTCTTACGTACCACACTTTTACACATTTTCCAAGAATGACTTATTGTGCCTGTTCCCTTTCCTCCTTCAATCCTATCGTGAGTATCTTCTGGTTTAACACTTTATATGTCTAAATCGTATCACTTCTACTCCGATAATTGCTAAACTCAGCAATGCACATTCCCCTCAACATGTTATCATTATCAATATTCCACAATTCATAAAAATTATCTGTCTCTGAACCTTTTTCAGAGCTTGCTCCTCTCCTAGAAATTTAGGCAACCAAATCTACGGGAAGGTCGAGATGTAGTCTAATCAAAGTCCTCTACAATGCAATCGCATTCTTATCTCCACTTGTCAATGTTCTTCTCACTGTAGTGACATTTCATCGTGTTCTTTGTATCACTTTCGCAATATGTCCTTTGAACTTCAACTCCCTATCCACCAATATTCCAAGATTCTTCGCTTCCTCCACCTCCACACCACCAAACAGATACACAGCATTACATTTCCTAGTTTCAAAGTGCGAAATCTTATATTTATTGGTGTCGAATGTATAATTTTGTACCATTTACTTCTTTTTTTTATCCTTCCAATGATTATAGCAAAATAAAAAGTAAAATGGCTCAACCAATTTTTATACTATATCTAGATACCATGAATAAAATCTGTCCATCAGATTTTCACAATAACTTATGCACAGAAGAAAAAAAAACATGCATTTATGAAACTCACTTAACGGCTCTAGTTTCACTTATTGTAATAATGAATGGACTTACTACACAAATTTATTATTATGAAAGGCGTCATTTTCACGGTTGTCTGTAATTATTTCTTTATTCGTTGACATCTAACAACTAGAGATAACATTTCTGTCGAAAAGAAAATCAGACGAACGTTATTATACTGTATATTAGCGGTAGACATTGTATTTACCATTAATTTACACCAAATAGTAAAGTACATCTGTCTATTTAGAGCATAGGTTGCCAAACTTTTTCGGCCCACCGCCCACTTTGCAAGACATAAATTTTGTAACACCCCACATTATAACAGTTTGAATAAAACCATATTTCAAATATTTGAGACGGAATAAAACCATATTTCAAATACTCAATACTGTACTGTCGACATTTCTTCTTATATTCAGACATAATGAAGTAATAAAAATTGCAAAAATATTCACAAAATAAAAGATTTGATTTATACTTTGTATGAGTCCACTTATCTATCACACTTTCGACTGATGATTGTTTGCAAAGCACACAAAAAATAATGAAACTTATTCCTAAACCACTGGTATTTATAGATTTGAAATCTAGCCCGAATCGACTTGCATGCATTGACTTGTTTGCGAAACCATCGTATTCGTGCTTTGAACAAGTCACTGCAAGCACCCATATTCCTGTCAAAACATTCTGAATTGAGTGAATTACCTATGTAATAGTTCACCGACATACTACTAGTTAAGACTCGTCTGCTGCGTGGATAGATAAAGCCTGTATGGCACGATCAATTTTTACAATAACAAAAAATGAATACATTTTTTAAGTATATAAATAATGGAAGTTAAAATATCCTGTATGACACGTTCAATTTTTTATTTTGTACGCAAGCGCATTTTGTTCGTCTGACCACGACATTGTCCGAATAATTATAAATAATAATGAATAAATAAAATAATTGCACAAGATATAAACAACAAACCTACAAACACATAACCATAGAAAACAGTATAATAAGTTTCGAATAATATTTGCTTTGTTTTTCCCTCTAGTTAGCAATATAAGTTAGTACTAACTAGGCTAACTAAAATTTACGAGTTTATTTCTTTCTTGCCATTATTATTTTTACTTGTAATATTAAATTATATAAAATTGGGTTTATTTTTGTAGAAATCAATTAGAAAAGTGGTTTTATACATTTTATATATATTTTCAAATGAAATATAACGAATATATTTGCTACTGTAAACATAACCTATTATGCACAACATATATACATGCTTTATTTTCTCATTGACATCTATTGCTATCTGACATAGTAAATTTTCAAATGATTAAATAATTGAAATAGAAAATTGATAAAAAAATTGATCGTATAAGACGGGCATAAGATGAATTAAAATGCAATATTTAAATATTAAATGATTATCCAATCGCAAAATCACGAAAAGAATTATTTTTAAATATATATGATTAATTTCTTCTATAAAGAGCCACCGACCCCTAGACCGCCTGAACTCCCCCAAATGCTTCTGATCCCACTATACCCCCCCCCCCTAGAAGGCTTCAGCGCCCACTGGGGGTCGGTACCGCCCACTTTGGGAACCTATATAAACGCTTAAACTATAATTTTGTAACGGATATGAAATTTATTATTCAATGTGTGCGTTCAATATTTGTTATCGATGCATAGGAATATATGTTTCTGTATTTTGTCATTTATGTATCTTAGCAGTTATTGTAACAACTCAGTCTGAAGACAGCGATATGACTCACTTTTAACGCGTCACCGGCAACCTAAATAAAAAGCTATTTACGTTTAACTTAGACTTTTATTTTAGCCCATCATTCATGTCATAATTGCAAAGAAAGTAAAATTTATTTACGTTTACGAAACAACATTGGAACACACATGCTAGCGTCAGAAGTGCTTACCGACTGACTATGTTACTAAAATAGTTGGCCCACAACTAATGCCAAGTATGAATATGTTCCTCTCAAAAAAAATACTTTAGTGATTCTTTCGCTTGTTCCATAGGCTAAGATTATTACACTATTCTGAGTATATGAAACATCTAGATAGAGTTTTATTTAATACTTGATCAAATAGTTCTGTAGTCTACCACCATCTCCATCCATTCATTCTTCCACATTCTTTTCTATCTTGTTGTCATAAATGCTTATGATAATTTATAGATTTTCAGTATAGCGCTGCTTGGTTGAATGCACTGTGCTTCCATTCCATAATCCGTAGAATGAATATAAATTTAAATCCGGATTATTCCGGATTCAAATCCTGTCTAGGACGTAAGGAAGAGCTTTACAACCAAAAACAAGCTTTACTTACAAGCCATGGATTCGAATTCACTGCGGTATTAGTTGTTTGTTGGTGTCTTTAAGTGGTAGATGATTTTCATCGCTGGTGCATTATCATTATCCTGTTCAAGGGCAGTCTGCATTGGATTGAAAAATATTCCTTGTTTAGTCTCTGGAACAAGTTTCATGATTATCTCAGTCCTGTCCGTGGTATTAATATAGGTTTACAGCCATTTGTGAGTGAGATTATGATTTAAAAAAAATTAACAGGTATAATAGAATCGCCTCATGTTCTATGCTGTGATCATATCGATACAGTTCCCCTTCGGAAGGATTCATTTGAATATAAGTAAATTCTATTTTTGCATAACAGAAATCAAAAACCGTGACGGAGACAGAATATTAATAATTTAGAAATATAATTCTATATAAAAACAACACAGTGTATATATTATATAATGTATATGTGAACATAACACACACACACACACACACACACACACACACACACACACACACACACACACACACACACACACACACACACACACACACACACACACACACACACACACACACACACACACACACTGTATAATGTACTAGATATGTCAATTAACAATCATGAAGCTGCTTGTCATAACAGCAGTTTTGGACATCGCCTGTCGTGAATGTCAGCGCATTAGAAGAGGTAAAAGTTTTAGAAGTGTTGATAGAAACAAAAATGAAATATATAAGCTGCCTGTCGCTCTTCGTCAACTATTTCCCTAAATGATTACGTCTATGATGATGAGAACCCTGATCTGGGGGATAAAAAGAAGTGATTCCACTATATAAGGCTTTGATTTATCCACCTTCGAATCAAGATACCCAGATTCTGGCTGATCGGTTTCATTGTGGTGACTAAATGTTTGAAAGGATACGAAGTCGCGTTAAGAAGAGAATTTATGGAATAAATCTTATGAATATATGCTGAAAAATATGGATTGCAAAGTTTGATTTGCGTCGCTTAAGAGTGTTATAGGATACTGCAAAGAAACCATCGTATCGATTAATATTTTGTCATGCCCTTGTGACATATCTTTCTTCTCCAAATTTAACAGAATAGTTAGAGCAAAGGAAAAAAAATATTAAAAATCTAACAGACTTACAATTCTACCAGTAATTCCTTCAGAATAGGTTTTCTTGAAGAATCGTAACAATATCTTATTTAGAAAGGTATTTGCGAAAAACTAAGAAACGCGTTCAAGCGAACAACACTAGATTTACCCCAAGTGATTGAAAAGATTTCGAAACAAGGATTGCTTGTTTGTTTTGAATTACGACCGAAGCAACTAAGGCCGCAATGTCTTTCCTGAAGCGTATGAAATTAAGTACAAATTTAAGTTACCATTCCTAGACTGGAAAGTACAGGAAGATAGGACTTGTCAGTTTAAAAAAATGCATAGAGAATTATCGTCATCCAGTTCAAGTTGTATTTATGCAACAATTTCTTTTAAGCCAATTTTGTAACCATTTTTGATTTGCAGGTCTTCCGGTTGATCTCTGTTTTATTCTATTGAAGGCTTTCCGCTCCCAGCATTCTCCACAAGGCTATCCTTCCATCTTCTCTTGATCATGCAGGCATTCTTTCAGGTCTTCCTTCACATGTTCGCCACTGAGTGATAACGGTTTTGTTCACATCCAACGTTTCATTCATCTGTGCAATATGTATTCTCCTTTTCTCATATCCTTATTCGCTATCGTATCTCATAGGTCTTAGCATATTTATGTTTTATGTAACACTGAATTTAGTTCATTCATCATTTATTTGTTTACTATTACCACAATGTCATCAGCATATCGAAATGATTTAATTTTTTGAGCTTCATATTCATCTCTTTTTTATAACTCATCTAGTTTACTTAGTACATATTGTAACTGCATTGAATAATTTGGGTAAAATATTATTTCTTTTCCACACTTCTTTATTTTAAATATATCGTTTCCTTCATAAAAAAAAGATATATTAGCGAATGTATTGTTAATTTCTTTCAGTATTGCTAGTTTTTAACTTAATTCAAAGAATATATTAGACTATTATATTGAATAAGATTTTATAAGGCTATAAGTATAGTGGCAAGGTGTATTCTTTGCATTTTCTTTTAGTTTAATTCATTTAATTTTTTTGAATACTCCATTGTACAATTTACTTATTTCTACAAGTCTATAGTCTTTTTACCTTCTCTAATTAGTTTTTATCTTTATTTTACTATTACGTTTTTTGTGCTTCAGATACATTTTTATTTTTAAGTCTTTGTCTCATTACGCTACAGAATCTCATGTAAGGTACCTTAAATAAATTTTGACTTAATGTTTACAATTTTAACTAGAGTTTGAGAACCCATTCTCTTTTTCTTATTTGGCAAATGTACATCAAAAGTAAACCGGATTGATAGTTAAGCAATAACATTAGCATAAAACATATTGCCAAGAACCTAGAATGTCCTATTGATCTTCAGGATTACTTAGATCATCCGAAAATGATTAGATGAAAAATGTACCATATTATAAAAAACAATAAAGAAATAAATGCATTCTTTATTGTTTATTCATAAATTTTAGGTAGTAGTAGCACTTGATACTTGTTGAATGTTTTACTGAATCGATCTTCTGCAAATATCATAAATTACATAGCATGGTCATCAGCCGACGCAAAGTACTCATAAAGTTCAAGTAATGCAGTTGTAATAACTGTTATCTGTTTTTAGGGAGAAAACGACATCTATCGGACAATATAAACAGTTATTAGATGCAGACGTATAAATAATTACAAATATTCTTTTTCTGGTGAGAATGCTTTTTTTTTTAAAAAAATTCCATTTTATTATTCCCATGTCAAGCACGTTAAAGATTATTTTATTGTTCTTCGTGTTCACATAAAAAACTATTTTAAAAGCATTTAATATTTAATCGAATACCTTTAATTTATAAGGATTCTACGTGAAAATTGATGGAATGCACTTATTTTTTATTGTTATATGTTGTTTAATAAACAGAAATACCATTGCTTTGTCTGAAATAAAAAAGGGATTACTTATATATAGCACTCGCATTTAATGAGCGAAACAAAAAAAGAATGAACGTAAAACAAATAATTCGACGCCAACGAGATCAGTTCCATTCTTAAAAACATAATAAAAATAAAAGACACGTTCTCATAACATTTCTCTTAAAATGTGAATTTGTTAGCAGATATTTATAACTTTTTTTATTAGAAGAACTATGAAAAGAAGTCAGAGTCATTTGTAATAATACATAAATTAACTTCTGTTAGCATAATTTTTTGGCGAATTATTATAATAATACTTTATAAATTAAAGAATACATAAACTCTCATCATATTTTCAAGCAATAATTATGATATTAAGATGATATCTAATAATGTGTCTTTAACATTTATCTTTGCTTTATTCGTATTATAAATTCTGCCATTTGAAACTGTGCAGCTATATTTAGCAATATTAAATCTACTCGCTGCATAACTAAAAGAGAGAGAGAGAGAGAGAGAGAGAGAGAGAGAAATCACGAAACCTACCCATCTAAATAAAGAGCTGGGAACGAGGCTATTTTAGTACATCGATCATTAAACACCAATATTCCACCAACAATAAGCGTAAAACATTAACAATTTCGTCTGCAAATACTCAAATGGACTGAAAATTTCAAATAAACTTACACCGCTAACTGATAAACGATGGCTTTCTTTCCCCGCGGTCGTTCAAGAAATCCGTGAAGAGAAATCTGTAGTCTGCGATAACGAGGATCTCTTTTCCGTGGTCTATATGTTAAAGGTTTACCAAGAAGACTTAGCCGGGGTTCTTTATCACAAGTCCATAATTTTGTGTGCGCATTCCGATAGCCTTTACAAGAAGCTTCCACATCTTTTAGCTCAAGAAAATTCTCTGCGCTTCGTTTAGAAGGAATGAACTGAAAACGTACAGATGAGTGAGAAACGCTACAGTTGTCATCTGTACGACCTCCCTTCCCGTCACACATCTGTGGGTTATAGGCAGCAGATCTTAATGTCAGAAGTGAATTAAACTTCCGGTAATACACGCTTCGATGAAATTAAAGCCATCTCCTTTCAACAGATCGTCTTCTGATGTATCTGCAGAGCAGGTAATAGCATCGCTCCGCATCTTTACGTGTTTTATGTGATCTGCAAATGTCAACGAGCTTCGGTAGCCTAGCTGATAGAGTAATGAACGCGGAACTACTGTCATATAATAAGTAGAAGGCAATGCGAGGTCACGTGATCGCTTCCTACAATCACAGGTGGTGCAGAGTAGTCACCTTCATCCGTTTATGAAGGTAGCCTAAGCTGGGAAAATTACAAGTCGTTTAACCTACCCAATTCATTGAATTAAAGAAGTAATAAGATCATACCGGTAAGCCTGGCGCCATTTTTCTTTCTTTCTTTTTTTTTTTTTTCAATAGTACACCTCTTTCTACAGAAGTTATATTGAGGCTTTAGAAAACTATAAATAGAAATTTATTTCGAAATCATAATTATTCAGTTGAAAAATATCTTTTTTTTTTTTTTTGTAACAATAATGAACCAAGGTCAATTTCAATAAAAGAAGTATTGAGGATATATATCTCAAATAAATAATGATACTTTCGTTTTATTATTCGTTTCTCCTTTGCTATTTCAATGTTTATCTGCATTTGTGTGAGGCAAGTGCATTTGACTGATTAGTTGGCTGTCTAGATCAACTAAATTTTGTACGGCGTGTACAGAGGCTGGTTGGTCTCTATTGTTGAATAAGAATACTTGGTTTCTAGAATAATAAATCGTTCCGCTTCTGTATCCATCGCTTAGTTAATTCATTTTCAGTTAAAAACTCAGAAATTATAAGGAATTTTAGGTATCTACAGTACAGAACCATAATGCGAAGAATTAGGTCTGCCTTTTTTTTTTAATTTGATATCATTTTAATTTGTTAAATAAAATTGAGCTTCAAGTAGTGATGAAAATATAACGCATTTAGCAAATTTCATCATGTAGATGACAAAATTTTGGTCATCTACATGTTGACCAAAATATCCCAATATTTTGAAGCCTCATCCATTACCTCGATTAAGAGTTACTTCATTGACACGAGACAGGTGTAGCTAATATTTTAGGGGAAAAGATATCATCAATATTATTTTACGTAGATCTAAATATATAAGCGAAATATGGGGACATTTATCGATTTTTGAATGTTTAGTCCCACTCTCGATTAACGTGTCCGTTCCAGTGACCTATTCCTGTCCGAGTAAACGGGAATTTGCATAAACCTAATTAATTTTATAATAAAGCAAGTATTCTTACTTTCGGGGTCTTCCTCTATGCCTGTCGGTATTTGCACATTGATACTATGTCGTTTCCGTAGAATTCAACAGCATAGGTAACAAGAAATTTCCAGAATGTCAATGCAAAGTTTGTTTTTCATTTTTCCAGACATTACGACGATGAATACTTTGTCCAAACTAGGAAACCTATGCTACAGCACATTACAAAGGGACGATATATTCTGGAAAAAAAAAGTTCTTCTTGAAACTACCAGACAATGAAAACTAAGGATATGAATTTCTATATGTAACGTGTTATGGCACAAATTTCTACATCTGCAAACATCCTGAACTCTTGGTTGGGAGAGTTCACTCGACGGGGCAGCAAGGTCTGATCCATTTTTCTCAATTTTTCAGCACTTTCATATCCCTTTAGCTTGGTCCATGGGCTGTTTCTTGCGTTTTTTTTTTTTTTCCATCGCCACGATTCCATGTTTTAAGAATGTCAGTCTCAGTCAATAACCTAGGTTCAAATTACGCTGCAGCAATCGTATGAAATGATTTGTAAACTGTATGGTAACCTGCATTATACCTTGCTGGTAGTCGTTTGACTAAATCGTGACACCGTTTTCAAACTACAAAAATGCGGCCATTTTGCTTGCATTCTTTTACCCTCGTATCTTGTTGTGCAAAGCACTTTGCCACTGGTGTGCATCTATGAAAATGGACTGTCCTTTTCCAACACAATGCATCTCAAAATTATAGAAAGTAATTCAAAAACAGAAAAGAAAACTAAAGTGGTTGGTTGGCGAATTTAGTGCTCCTGTAAAGTTGGTGATTTTTGTCTGTTTTTATTGTTTTCCTTTAGAAAATTAGTATTTTGTAGTATACTAGTGTAGATTTTAGTGTTTTATAGTGTATTTAGTATTTTATGATATATTTTATTAAGATATTTTAATATTTGGGTCGGCGAATTTAGTGCTAATGTAAAGATGTTGATTTGTGTCTGTTTTTATTGTGTTTTTTTCTTAGAAACGTCGTGTTTTGTAGTATACTAGGGTAGAGTATTGTAGAGTGTATTTAGTATTTTATCATATATTTTTATTAAGACATTTTAATATTTAGTATACGTTTAAAATGGCGCCAAAAAAAGGGAAAGAACGGCAATGCTAAAAAAAAGGCACAACAGGCGAGAACAAGAAGGTTAGCCCTGCCAACAAGGTTATTGTGCACATGGAGGAGGTTAACGAAAATGAGTTAACCACCAAAATAGCGAAGTTGAAGAAGATCATCAGAGAGACAACGCAGGAATTGCAAAACGTTGAGAGACGTTTAAATGAGCACAGGGGAAAAAATAAAAATGAAGAGAAAAATAAGAAACAACAAAGCAAGGAAACAGGTAAGTCAAAAAATGAAGAAAATCAGGTATGTGACGTTGTTAGTAAAAAGAAAGAAATTATTTGGTATGGTGATTCTATAATAAAGCATGCTATAGATGAGAGGGTTATAACATCGAGTTTTCCTGCAGCGAAATTTAAAATATAACTCAAATAATTCACAAACAGAAAAGAAAAGTAAATGAAATGGTAGTTGTAGTAGGTACGAACGATTTAACTGGTGATAAGTTCAATATGAGATAGGGTTGCTGGAAGAGGCGAGAGTGAAGAGTGAGAAAGTGAAATTCGTTAGTATTTTAAGTCGATATGACAAACATGAATCAAAAAGAAGGGCTATGATGGCAAACGATTCAATTCTAGGCTATGTAGAAGGAATGGATGCGAGTTTTTGGATGTGTAGAGTGAGTTTGAGGGAGGATTGGATTTGTATAAGAGGGATGGCCTACACCTGAATGCGTATGGTATCAGGAGTCTGGAAAAACTAATAACTGGTATGAGACCTAACACACAGAATCAGGGAAACTAAACTATAAAGGGAGGAATGGTGTGAATGTGAGTGTAAGAGCGAAAATAGTATATAACTGTGTTAATGACGGGAATGGGATTTGCCATGGGACAGTTGACGGGGTGAGAGCGATTTCGGGTTTGTGTTCGTCCAGTTCGGACCAATCATATGTGTTCAAAGATGTCTACACGTGTAAAGCATTAGAGAAGAATAGAGATCTGCAAGTTGTCCAATTGAGTCAGGCAGACTGCAAACAAGGGTATACAAAAGAACATGATGGTAGATTATTATGTCTATACACGAATGCTAGGAGTGTCAGAAATAAAAGTGTAGAGTTTGTTGCCTTAGTCAATATGTTGCCACCTCAGATTGCAGAATTAGTGAGACCTGGCGATCAGAATCAGACATACTAACTGGTATCGAGTGTCATGGGTACAGTATTTTTAGAAAGGATAGAGTAAATAGGAGAGAAGGGGGGCGTGCTGCTAATTATATTGGATGACTTAAATCCGCTTAGAGTTGACACCTATGAATGCAGTAATACTACTAACAATATTTCATGTGGCAGTGAGTTTGAACCCATCTGGTGTGAGGTGGAATCTAATAAGACAAATTACACAGTGGGGTGTTGTTACAGACCTGGTGGATCGGTTGCTGGTGATTAAGAAATGCATCACCAAATAGAAAAGGTGAGCGCGAAAAGAGTAATCATAATGGGAGACTTTAATTATACAAATATTGATTGGGTAGCAGTAGAATCTCATGAGAAGAATTAAAATGCATTTATTGAGCTGTTGCGGGACAACTTCCTCACGCAGCATGTGACAGAAGGAACTCGAGGTCAAAGAGTGCTAGATTTGATTATAGTGTCAGAGGGCATTTCAATTAAAGACATAACTATTCTGCCTCCAGTTGGTGACAGTGATCCTGCGGTACTCACTTGGGAAGTGACTAAGTTTATGAATGTTCCATTCAGAAAAGATTACATGTTGAACTACAAAGCAGGAAATTATGACCAACTGAAGAGTATACTGAGTTCAGTGGAATGGGATTGGTTGCTGGATGGAAAGGATATCGACAGTGTATAGGAAGCATTTAAACAATATTTAAATGATGCGATATCAGAATGTGTCCAGAGAGTTCGAAGAATAAATAGAGTAGGAGTCAAATGGATGTGTAATCTTATTAAGCAAGAGATTCGTAAGAAAAGGACGATGTGGAAGGAATATCGTTTGCATAAGGATGACGTCCGTTATGAACGTTATAGGCAGCAAGCTAGAATAGTCACAACTGTTGTACGCAAAGCAAAGTCTGATTATGAAAAAAAAACTGACTCTGCGTGCAAAAGACGACCCACAAGAATTCTATCGATATGCTGCAAGTAAAAGAAAGAATGAAGATCAAAGAATAACTCTTCTAAATCCAGAAAGATCGAGAGTTACTGATCCAGAAGAGGTTGTTCAGTTAATGAGTGCCCATTTCGTTAAAAGCTTTCAACCTAGTGAACGCAACATTGAGCTCACTGTTACCTCTTCACTAGATGAAGAAACGCAGGTGTGTGAGGCCGAGGTATTAGAGCTGTTGCATAAACTGAATAAGAATTCAGCAATAGGGACTGATGGAATATCAGCACGTGTGCTAAAAGAGTGTTCAGCTGAATTGATCATTCCTTTGACCAGGATGTTTAATATGAGTCTCAGAACAGGGAAGATTCCGCAGGAAAGGAAGGAATGTATGGTAATTCCATTGCATAAGGGTGGTGCAAAGACCGACATATCAAACTATCGACCAATTAATATCTCAGGAGTGGTGGTGAATATTTTAGAAAAATTAGTTAAGGCCCGCATTCAGAAATGGGTTGACAGTAAATCTCTACTTTTCAATGAACAACATAGGTTTACTAAGGGAAGGTCATGTTTTAGCAACTTGCTCACATTCTATGACAATGTTAGCATTGAACTACACAAGGGGAATGGATACACCATGATACTTTTGGATTTTGCTAAGGCTTTTGACAGAATACAACATGACAGACTGCTGCATAAATTGGAAAAAATGGGTTTGGGTTATACAACATTAGCATGGATAAGAGGATGGCTGACTGACAGATATCAAAAAGTGGTATACGGGGGATTTGAGTCTGCAAGCTTTAAGGTAACAAGTGACGTACCACAAGGATCAGTGCTTAGTCCACTTTTATTCAATCTGTATATTAATGATATTGGGAAGGATTTGACAAGCGACATATAGTTATTTGCTGATGATGAAAAGATAGGCAGGGTAATCATGAATGCTGCTGATATGCAGTCCTTGCAGAATGATTTGAATAGGCTGGAATTGTGGGCATGGGAAAATGGGTGTCAGTTCAATGTCAGTAAATGTAAAGTCATTCACTTCGGCATGATTACCTATCCAATGTCGTATTATATTAGTGGGATTAGGCTAGAAGAAACTGATGAGGCTAAGGATCTTCGAATGTTAATAGATAGGAAGTTGAAGTTCAGGGGCCATGTGGCAAAGATTACAAATACAAAAAACTCAAAAGATAATTGCAATGCTCAAACGAACGTTCACATGTAAAGATAAGGATGTTATTTTGCCTCTTCACAGGGCCTTGATAAGACCTCACTTGGACTATTGTGCGCAGGTCTGGTTTCCGATGTGATTCTGATATATTGGAGAGAGTACAAAGGGGAGTGTTAAAAATGATATCAGGATTGTGGAATACTGATTATGAAGACAGGTTGAGAATTTGTAGATTGCAGACACTAGCCAATAGGAGAAAGAGATGTGATATGATTGAGACTTACAAACTGCCGAAAGGGTCATACAGGATTTCAATTGATGGGATTTTTCATTTTATGAAGGGTGGGGGAAAGGACGAGAGGGCATCCTTGGAAGCTGAGAAGGAAGGCTGCCAATAAGGGTGTAAGAGCCAGATTTTTCTCTCAGAGGGTGGTGCGTGATTGGAATGGTGGTGCCATTGGATGTTGTGAGTGCAAGCAGTGTGAATGAATTCAAGAATAAGTATGATAGCTGGTGTGTGTGTAGTATGTGGCCTCCCTCGATGAGTCTCTGCTCCCTGGAGGTATCTCTTGATAATAATAATAATAAATAGGAACCCATTTTAAGGAAAATATTCAAGTCAATGTACACAAAGCAGCATTTAAGATAATTTGATGGAAATAAGATTTGATGTGTAACTCTGGCTTTGCCTGTTTGTTAACTTTCCTAGTTCATTGAAAGAAATGTCTTCTAACAAAAAAAGAAAAAAAGATGGAACTTTAGATAAAAAAAAGGAATGAATCGGGAAATTGGAAACCTAAATCCATTCGTATCAAAATCTGACAAAGGAAATCAGTTGAAATTAGGAATCGTGTGAAATGGTAACAAGTCATTCTCGTGATCACCGTAATTGAAAACCAACAGTTTACTCCGATTATTATTAATATTATTATTATTATTATTATTATTATTATTATTATTATTATTATTATTATTATTATTATTATTATTAAGAGAGAGACCTCCGGGAAGTCAGGGACTCATCGAGGAAGGCCACATGCTATACACACTATCTATCACACTTGTTATTGAATACATTCATACTGCTTGCGCGCGCGCGCGCACACACAACATCCAATGGCAATCCATTCCAATCATGCACCATTCTATGAGAGAAAATCCTAGATTTCACCACCATCATCGTAGCAGCATTCGTTTTCAGCTTCTAAGGATACCCTTTTGTCCTTTCCCAATCCCCCATAAAATGAAAAATTCCATCAACTGAAATCCTGTATGAGCCTTTCAGAAGTTTGTTAGTCTCAATCATATCACTCCCTCTTTCTCCTGTCTGCAGTCGACAAATTCTCAATCTGTGTTCATAATATACCACAATCCTGATATATCATTTTTAATACTCTCCTTTGTTCTCTCTCTCTCTTCAATGTATAAGAATCACAACGAAAATCAGGAGACAAGACCTGCGCACAATAGTCCAAGTGAGGATTATTAAGACCTTGTAAAGAAGCAAAATGACACCCTTATTTTTATACGCGAACGTTCGTTTAAGCATTGCAATTACCTTTTGAGTTGTACTTGCAATCTTTGCTACATGGTTCCTGAACTTCAACTTCCTATCTCCTAACACTCCAAGATCCCTAGCCTCATCAATTTCTTCAAGCATAATCCCTCCAATATAATACGACATTGGATATCTAATCACGCCAAAGCGAATGATTTACATTTACTGATATCCATTTTTCCATGCCCACATTTCCAGCCTTTTCAAATCATTCTGCAAGTATTGCATATCAGCAGCATTCCTTATTACCCTACCTATCTTTGCATCATCAGCAAATAGCTGTATGTCGCTTGTCAAATCCTTCCCAATATCATTAATGTATAGATTGAATAACAATGAACTGATTCCTCGTGTTACAACAATGGTTATTTTTTTTTTATCTTCGTACTGGTTT
This sequence comes from Typopeltis vanoorti, assembly GCF_054136105.1. Taxonomy (NCBI): domain Eukaryota; kingdom Metazoa; phylum Arthropoda; class Arachnida; order Uropygi; family Thelyphonidae; genus Typopeltis; species Typopeltis vanoorti. The sequence goes on from NC_143552.1 coordinate 82,884,136, forward strand.
TGGGCAGTACTACCTTTACATCACGTCCAGAGATCTCGTCCAAACTTGATATAGGCCTAACCAGTGGCGAGTTATGGAAATTTTAACAAAGGGCTCGCATTGTCGAGCAAAAAAAAAAAAAAAAAAAAAAAAAAAAAGGCCTAACTTAGCCCTTATAACACTTATATAGCGACTTTGTAGGGCTTCTGAGAGATATGGTAATTCTTGTAGGATATCAATCATTAATGCTAGATCTTTTAAAAATTCCAAATTGAGAAGTCGATTTAAAAAGCCCTTATATTTATCATTCGATGAAAAATGCTTGCATAAAGCTGTGTAATTTCTCCACAAATCAAGAGCCGTTCGTAAACTGTAAGCTTCCCATCGTGGTCCAAACACGCGGCCGATCTTTAAAATTTCGATACCAAGGTCTTTTGCAATCGTATTTAATTCTTGTTCATATTTTGGTGATTGATGATTAAAATCATATAATTTATCCGTAAATATTTCGAACTGATTTATTTCTTTAATGTTTTTTTTATCGACGCGTCAAATGCTAAGTGTAAACGATGAGCGCGATGCCAAATCACAACGTTTGGAAAATTTTGTAGAAGTTTGATTGCCATACCTGATTTGTTTCGTAACATTATACTAGCTCCATCAGAACAAAATGCAATGAAATGATTTTTTATATAGTTATCAGAAAATCCATATGATTTAAAGTAGCAATTATAGTAGCATGTGTACATTCCACGGTGGTATTTTCTAGTTCTAGAAGATTATACAAGAACAAGAGGCTGCTCGAAAATTTGAGAAAAATTTAACGAAGCCTCGCGCGAGCCCCTTAAAGCTCATCACTGGGCCTAACCCTTTACAAGTGTTTTACCCTATTCCTGTTCTAGTTATCATTATAGTCATTCTCTGGTGGCAACGTTATGCCAACATTATGCCCTGTAGGACCCTCAAGGGAAGAACTTTTATATCCAAGTTATGCAACACTCAACTATGCTGTATTCTGTCAAAAGCCTTAGCAAAATCCAAAAGTGCCATGATGTATCCAATCCTCTTGTCTATTTCAATGGTAACATTGTTATAGAATGTGAGCGAGTTGCTAAAATATGACCTTCCCTTAGTAAATCCATGTTGCTCATGCAAAGTAGAGAGATTCACTGTCAACCCATTTGTGAATACGAGCCCTGACCAATTTTTCCAAAATCTTCAGCCCCCCCCCCCACTCCTGAGACACTAATCAGTCGATAGTTGAATACATCAGTCTTTGCGCCACCCTTGTGCTATGGAATTACCATAAATTCTTTCCATTCCTGCAGAATATTCCTTGTTCTGAGACTCATATTAAACAGCCTGGTCAAAGGAATATCAGTTCGGCTGAATATTCTTTTAGCACACGTGCTGATAGCCCATCACTCCCCTATTGCTGAATTCTAATTAAATTTGTGCAACAGCTCTAATATCTCGTTCTCATACACCTGCGCTTCTTCATTTAGTGAAAGGGTAACAGTGAGCTCAATGTTGGTACACCAAGTTGATAGCTTTTAATAAAATGGGCACTCATTAACTAAACAACCTCTTCTGCAGCTGTAACCCTCAAGCCATCAGGATTTAGAAGAATTATTCTTTCATATTCATTTTTTCTTTTACTTGCCGCATATCAATAGAATTCCCGTGGGTTGTATTTAGCACGCAGAGCCAGTTTCTGTTCATACTCAGACTTTGTTTTCCAAATAACAGTTGTGACTATTCTAGCCTGTTCAGTATAATTTTCATAGTGCACATCATCCATTTCTTACGAATCTCTTGCCATTTGGCTCCTACCCTATTTATCCTTCGAAATGTCAGGACACACTCTGATATTGCATCGCATCATTTAAGTATTGTTTCACTGCTTCCGATCCCATTCCACTGAACTCAGTATACTCCTCAGTTGGGCATATTTTCTGCTTTCAGTGTAACCTTTTCTGAATGGAACATTCATAAACTTAGTCACCTCCCAAGTGAGAACCGAATGATCACTGTCACCAACCGGAGGCAGAATAGTTACATCTTTAACTGAAACGCCGTCTGACACTATAATCAAATCTAACACTCTTTGATCTCGAGTTCCTTCTGTCACATGCCACTTGAGGAAGTTGTCCCACAACAGCTCAATAAATGCATTTTCATTCTCATGAGATTCTACTGCTACCCAATCAATAGTTGTATAATTAAAGTCTCCCATTATGATTACTCTTTTCGCGATTATCTTGTCTATTTGGTGATGCATTTCTTCGTCACTAGCAGCGAATCCACCAGGTCTGCAACAACACCCCACTATGTAATTGATCTTGTTAGATTCCACCCACCAGATGGCTTCAAACTCACTGGCACATGAAATACTGTTAGTAGTAGTACCACAATTATAAGTCTCAACTCTAACTGGATTCAAGTCATCTGATATCATTAGTAGTAGTACGCCCCCCCCCCGCTCTCCTATCCTTCCTAAAAATAGTGTAACCTTTACACTCGATACCAGTTAGTATGTCTGATTATGATTGCCAGGTCTCATTAATGCCTACAATCTGAGGTCCCAACATATTGACTAAGGCAACAAACTCTTCCCCTTTGTTTCTGATACTCCTAACATTCGTTTACAGATATAATAATCTACCTGCATGTTCTTTTGTTACTACTGTGTGCAGACTGCACAACTTTCAGATCTCTATTCTTCTCTAGTGCCTTATACAAGTAGACATCTTTGCACATACGTTTGGTGGGCCCGAACCGGACGAACACAAAGTCGAAGGCGTTCTCACCTCGTCAACATTTCCATGACAAAGCCCATCCAGTCATTAAAACAGTTATATAACATTATCATTTTTACACTCACATTCCCACCATTCCTCCCTTTATAATTTAGTTTCCCTGATTCTCTGTGTTAGGTCTCATACCGGTTATTAGGTTTTCTAGACTTCTGATACCAAACGCATTCAAGTGTAGGTCGTCCCTCTTATACAAATCCGATCTTCCCTCTAACTCACTCCACCCATCGAAAAACTCGCATCCATTCCTTCTACACAGCCTACGCATCGAATCGTTTGCTATCATAGCCCTTTTTCTTAATTCATTTTTATCATATCGAGGTAAAATACTGACGATTTTCACTTTCTCACTCTTCACTCTCGCCTCTTCCAACTACCCTTTTATATCCTCTCTCATACTGAATTTATCGCTAGTTAAGTCGTTAGTACCTACTATAATTGCAATGTCGTTTACTTTTCTTTTCTGTTTTTGAATTGCTTCCTTTATATTCTTAATTTTCGCTTCAGGAATTATTATTAGTGGACGAAGAGATAATATAATCTAGAAATCACTCTCAAAATCACACACTTCAGGCTTCTAATAAGTAGGATGGTGGTCTTACACCAGCTGATGAAAAATCGCAAACTACTTGAAAGGATTGATTTAATTATAAAAATGGACTATTAGGCCTTATCTGTACTAACATGTATATTCTATAATAATGGGGACGAACAAAAACTATAAATCACTTACGAACATCTATTATATAAATATATTAAAAACACTTCTGGTGGAGCATTCGCAGAAACGAGATACTGTATACATTCTATATCTATAAAATCAATCAAACGAATAGTTATGCGAGCTATCTATACAATAGATGGCGCGCATAACTTTAATAAAGAGCGTTCAGGCACAGCCACATTATTCTACTGTCTAGTCATCCATTTTCCTTCAATTTAGATCAACGCTATAACAGACATGGTTAATCAAAAAAAAAAAAAAAACATTCTGTTCATATTGAGTTTCAGAATATAAACTAAAAACATCTGTAACGCGAAATGTTAACGAGGGATATTTTTCTTCCTTTCTTTTTCGTGGAAGGAATAAAAGTATCCAAGATTTCTTTCCCCCAAACAGAGAATAAACGTAAAACAGAAATAGTTTTCTAGTTTTCTAATGAAGACTTTATTTCGTTTTTAAATAATTACGAATATACACTATCAAAAGACGAGTTCTAAGCCATTATGTTAATATTAGCAGAAATGATTCAGGAAAATCACCTTATAAGCAGCGAAAGGAGTTGGACAGAAATAACAACTCACTGGACTCACTTACGCCTCTTTCTAAATAGGATTTGAATTTCTGAACGATGTGTTTTGCAGCAATGTTAGCTTTTACTGTACATAGTCGGGAAAGATTAGTGCAGCAGACGCTTAAGTTTCAGTCAAAAAAGAGTAAACATAATTTTGAGGACTGCAGGCGAAATGGAATTGATATGTAAATTGTTGGTGTTTACTTTTCAATACAGATTTGAGAAAGGATGATTGTTTTTAATTAGTAGTGATCTAGTTTTATAGTTTTATTTGTCATTTTCGTTCTGAAAAGTCACTTGTGTTCTGATAGACGCTGGGACGGTTGTTAGTTTTCTATTACACATTAAATGCACTTTTATTTTGTCGTCTTTGTTTGTTTTGTTTCATAATAACCATATCTGTAGAATATCTCTGACTTCTTTAAAAATATGACTGAAAAGAATGAGATACTAAGTAAATAGATAGTACTCTCAACATTATATTTGACATTTATCTGACTTGAGAGATTTTAATCCATAGTTCCACCATGCGTCTTGATTCTGAGATTGAAAAATATAGTCGATGTACATTTTTTTTTCTCCCACCCACGAAAAGGTGTACATCAGCACTATGGGAAGGGTAAGGGATTTTTATTATTTCATTATTTTTTCGATCCTGCTCTAGAGCCTAAACATGGAACTTTTTCAAGTCGGTTCAGGCCTCCAATGAGCAGACCGACGTTGACCACTCGACTAATTCATCCCCCACCTAAAGACTATCACTGACATCCATGCCGTGGGATGCATGTTTCTGATTGTCTTTAGGTGGGAGCCTGTTGGATACACAGTCAGTCGTCGGTTGGTTGGTGAGATGGTACGTTGACCACTCGACTAAACAGGCAGGCAAAATAGACCGAATTTTTAATAAAATATTGTGCCATAGTCATATTTATGTCCAAAATTTCTATTTATCTCTCTAAGTTAATCTCATTTATATCTATTGATCTCATATAAAATAACTGACACGATAGCAATATCACGTCGTTTAAAAAAAATAATAATAAAACCCTGATGTTCTACTTATCACAGAAGTCTTCATGCAATTAGCCTCAGCTTGGTATATTTTAAATGTATTCTTGGAAATTCCGGAAAAAATGCCGATATTATCGAAGTAATTCTGTAAGAAAGTTATTCACCTTTTTTAATTTCATACAGTATTTTACTTCTTCAGCATCTCCAAGTTTTTTCTGCTTATACTAAGTTTGTGTCTTAGTCATTGATTATTGATGAAAGGTGCTTACATGGTCTAATTTTAAATTCCATGATGCTAATTCAGTGGAAGAAACATTTATAGGTGGGATTCTAGGTCATTGACTAGAACTTGTTTAAGCCTTTCAGCCGATTTGCTGAATTTTTTGTAATGATTTCTCATTTCACCTATACTTATTTTCCAGTAGTATATTTACAGTTAATGACTGGAATGGAACCGATTAAGAGTGTTTCTTCTGAAGATCTAACATCATAGAGTTACTATGAGGTTATGTAGGTCGTCTTACACGTTAATAATCTAATTAATTAAGGCATGAAAATTACTTGACATCTCGTCTCCTAAATAATTTTCTACGATAATAACTTTTATTATTCTTTCCGTATTTATTACTTTGTATTGAAATTCTCATTTTCATCCTACCTTTTCCAACCATCTTATGTAATCTCTGATTTTTAATTTGATCAAAATTATCAAAAATGATCATAAATCGCTTGCTAAACTATTATAATCAATGTTTCGAAATAAATAAATGCTGACAGTATATCCTATGTGAAACTCATCATACGCAGTGTGAGGAATGATTACATGAAGTATGAGTTTACACCCCTTTCTCGTATGAACACGAGATTGCATGATATGGCGGTTGTGCAATTGCACTGTCAGTTGTAAGATGAACCTCATCATATGTAGGAGTGCTCAGCATGATTCGATTGTCGTATGTCAAGACCGGCAGAAATTTATTGCAAGTAATGCCTTTACTGTAGGTAGGACATGTTTAACACAAGGATGGATCAGATACCTATATACGCCCAATATGGATCACAGTGCTTCGTGTAGATGCCTTTAATCAGACAAGATAGAGCATTAAATTGAGTAGCATTGGTCAAGAGCATAACATCTTATTGAGCAGTGTGTGCAATATTGTTCGTGATCATTAGTAGTCCAGATGATCTGATAGACATGAATAATGCGGCACATATTACTCAGTGGTACGTAGCGGGCACAAACTTCTTTCTGCCATCATCTGGACAACAGAAAAGTTTTTGTACTCTATACCAAAGAACTCTCGGATGTCTATAAAGCTCTTTGGACTGGCTTTTCGCATAAACATATCCTATGTATAGCAAAGCCATGAGTTCAACACAAGCAGTGAATTGGATACCATTTTCTGTAGTCCATGTGGACTAAGAAAGAGTTTGTGCTTTGTTCTGTTGTCCAGATGGAATGGCTTTGTTTTGTAGTCCAGATGGAGGTAAAGATCACACAATGGTGATCTTTGCCTCCTATAAGTTCAATGTCTTTGAAACACTGAAAGAGCATTTATTTGTCAAGAGCTTTTCCCGATAGCGATGTTCATCATGCTATCCTTTGCTGGTTAAAGATACTTTGAAACCGATTTGTTCGTGCAGGAATAGATGCCTTTGTGTTACATTGGGGAAAATATAAACATTAAACATCTTTGATCACGATGAAGTTCTTTGCGAAATGGGCTAATCATTTTATGTTTTGAAGCATGCTTTTATAGTTAACTTTAAAAAAATTATTAGGATAACTATTCGTCCAATTCGGAGAGCGAAATTAGGTTCTTTCCCAATGGTTTTCAGTCCATGATGTCTAATATAGCTGTCGTATTTCTAATTTTCTATCGTTTTATATTTAGTTGAAATATTTTACCTTATTTTGTCGACTCTTTTAGGATATCAATTTCTAATTCACATTTCTCACTTTACATTTTTTTAAAATTACTTGTGCGCATTTTGTCAAATATTTTAAATAATTATTCATTGATTTCCTCTTTCAACAGAGAAAGAAAATAAGCAGTCGAAAATCAATTTTCCTCCTTTGTTCCATATTTTTTTGTACATCTTAAATTATGTTTCTTTAATACCAGTAATCCTAAAAAGAGTTTTCTCCAACATGTCATTTAGTATGCAATTTATTATTTATTTTTTTCTTTAGTCAATTTATCCTGTAACCTCTTCGGCTTCAACTCAGTAATTTTCGAATATTTTCACTTTCCATAATAAACCCAAGAATCATGGAAATAAATCTAATTCCCTTAAATAAGTTGTTTTAATCGCATGCTTCTGAATATGGCGTTTTACTGACATGCGCAACTGTTGGTCTTTGACGTCACATTTTGTTATTAAACGTTTTACTTCTCGTAAAATTCATTATTGCAATGGTTTCGTTTTCTAAATTATGGGCGTCTTTTCTGCAGTTTTCAAAAATGAATTACTAATATCTTGAAGGTACCGGATGTTTTTTTGTGGCTGTTTTGATATATACATATAAAAAAATTGGTATATATATATATATATATATAAAAAATTTGAAAAATCTTGGAGATTTTGCAAATGCCAGAACGAGTTGCAATATGTGCCTCTCGGCGAACGATCGGGTAACTCATTTGCTGTTCAGATGCCGTGAGATTGAATAACATAAAACTTTTCTTTTTATTTAAAAAAATTTCGTCTAACTTTTTTTTTTTTCACTAACGCACCAAGAGTGGGCAACATTCTTCTAGCTGTAGATTTTACGCAGCGGTTGCAGCCGCCAGTTTTCACCATTCTTTAATGTCCAGTTGAATGCTTTCCTTTCCAATGCGCTTTCAGACGAAAGGCGATGATGATACTGCAGAAGATAGACGATAATGCTGACATATTGTACTTCTAATTCTAAGTAAAATTATTATGTGTAAGCTGTGTGGGTGTATAATTAAGATTTTTCTGAACTGCAAAAAGAAAGAAAAAAAAGAAAAAGAAACTAGAAACCATCCTAGTTTTCGAGAGAAAGAAGAAGAAGAAAAGGCCTACTTTCCTGCGCCAATGATGGCCTACTCCAGAGCTTTCCAAAATGTGTGTCGCGACACGTTAGTGTGTCGGCTGCCGTGTGAAGGTGTGTCGCGCGAACATAAAGTGTTAAAAGAATAATCGCTGAAAATTTCCACAGCGGAATCCATTTCGCAAAGTACCGGTACGACTTTTAGTTAGCGCCATTAAAGAAGATATTTGGTCAACCGCTCGGAACCTCCTCCCTGAGTCTATACCGACTTGCATGCAACCATCACCATCAGTTTCGTTTTCGTTGAGGTTTTCTATAATTCATTCAAGTATGAGTGACAGTAAATGTAAACAGAAGCTAAATTGTGCAGAACCTTTAATTAAAACGCATTTACTCGTTTTTATACGTTTCATTCATACTAACAGAATTATTGAGCAATTCTTGTTTTGTTTAGAACTTCCAATGAAAACTAGAGGCGAAGATATATTTAAAACAGTAGATTGCTTCATGAAGGTAAATAATTTGCTATGATTAAATTGTGTAGGAATATGCACAGATGGCGCTCCTTCAATGGTTGGTTCAACAAAAGGTTTCAACTATTTTAACTATTTATAAATAGTGAATTTTTATTAACCCGGTATCGGATGAACAGGAAGAGATTTTTAAATAAACCTTCTAAAAGTTATACAAAATATAATTGTAAAAGCATATACTTAAACTACATCCGATCTGGCCACGTGACCCATGAGAGGTACATTAGATTGAATTACTGTGCCGCGAACTGGTCTACGCTAACACCCTGTATTTTATTTCATTCCCCCCCCCATTTTAGTATATCTTTGAATATCTTAGCATTTTAGTATACTTTCATATCTTGTATTGATATAAGTATTAAAACAAGATATAAAAGTCATGAGAGAACAGTAAAATAATACGCATTATTCCAAGGCAAGAGAAATGAGGATATAAAGTAAAAATTAAATCAGTAGCATCAAAAATAAATAAATAAAAGTAACCACAACTGAACAGAATATGTAAACCAAATGACATGTATTCGATATCTTAAACAAATATTAACTTATAAAACAAAAGGAAAAGAAGATTGGGCACAACTCGGAAAATGTTATTTAGATTAAAGAATGAGACCGGAACATACCAACTAATTTAAACCGAGATCACTACTATAAAGGATACTTTTTAACTTCTCAGTTTTGGATTAGAAACACTTCGTTGCTATCTCTCCAGTACAGTTACAACAGATGTAGCGCCTCGTGTCATTACGTTTGTCTTCCCGGAAACAGCTTGTAAATATGTTATGTAGGAAACGAATTTTCAAGAATCGAAGCGACGAGCAGACGAAGAATAAATGGTTTGTTTTATTTCATGATTATTCTTAAAATAATGGGAAATGATGAAATACTGTAATTTAAAAAAAAAATAATAATAAATGTTTGAAGAAACTGGAAGCATTTACCATTCATTTTTTTTTTATATTCAAAATAAGTGCATTATGTGAAATTGCAGGTAACAAATAGTATACATTGTGAAAATAGAATGCGTTTATTTTGACGATCTATAAAGAAAGAAAATTCTGTAGAGTTCCTTGTTTGTGACAATGAATCTAACATGCCTCTTGTTTGTGTCGTTTGTCTGGATATCTCCGGATCTCACTTTCACATAATGAGGTTGGTGTTCAATGTCTCTCTCACATGCGCCATCATCTCGCAAAATACTTTGTTTTTATGGAATGATTGTGTTTTTCTTCACTCTTATTTTCATGAGCTGCCGAGTGTGATTTTTCAAAATCCACTTATTTTGCGAAATTTTTCAAATGACATTTTACATTTCAGAGATGCATTTTTATGTCTGTAGTAAATTACTTATTATTTCTTTAAATTTTGTTAGTTTTCTTTTTTATGATGAAACTTTATTTGTTTTGTTGCTGAGCATTTTTGTTCTTTTAGTGAACTTCAATTTTTTTCACGATTTCCACAAATAGTAACATCAAATAGTGTTTGTATTAGCTCAACTAAATTAATGATTTAAAAAATAGCGTCAAAATTTCAAATATAATTGCGTTTCAGATGTATTGTCTTCTATTACAGTAACTTCGCATATTGTCCAAGGAGTTATTTTTGAAAAGCAAATCTTTTATGCAATTATGAGGATGATGTTTACATAATCTTATGTATAAAGATAGATGCCCATGTATGTGTCCCTTATACCTGATTTTACCTTTACACTAAATTTTAAGCACGCTCCTATTTCACTATAGAAAAATCATAAGTTATATTTTTTTAATAGGCTACTCACTACTCCCACCGATGAAATGTTTTTTATAAACATACAGTACATTCGTACTATGGATGTGGATTTTTTCTACAGTTTATAAATTTTATATATTTTCCATATTTGTATTTATTTTTTTACATAGCCCGTAATCCCTGTTCTAGAGACCAAACATTGAAAAATTTTAAGCCCCTTCAGGCCTCCAATAAGGGGGACTGTGGTCTCACATTGCCCGATGAAATTCATCTCGTCACTAAAAACAACACAAATATGTATACCCACGACGGAATTCGAACCCGCAATGTGTTTTGGTTGGAGAGCGGATATGTTAGCCACACAGCCAATCATGCCGGCTAATTTGGATCCCCAAATTTTGACCCTTACCTATGTAGGATGCAGTTTTAGGCTATATCAAGACTGTTTACTGTAAAGAGACAAATTCTTTCATTTTTATCTTACCTTCGCCCTCTTTTATTTATAAATTTTTCTCAAATCGATAAAGAATAGACTGCTATAAACACTATTCTTGTTATTTGTCTTGGTAGTTATCAAAATGACCTTCTAAAATGATGTACTTTGTATTTCTTCGCAAAATCTGAAACTTTTCAAGAAAAAAAATTGTTATGGCCTTTATTTGCTTGAATGTCATATTACTGAAAGGTTCTTTTAAGACAGATGGTGTTAAGAAAAGATAATATCGATAATCAGCAATATTGCCAATGAATATAAATGAACATCCTCCTTATGGAGAGAAAAAAAAATTTCTGTATGAGAGTTACAGTTCCCCCAGTAAAAGCATAACGATAGAGTTTTGTGATAGATCCTCAATCTTGAATGTTGTATTATCTACAAAATTAAATCACAGATATCTTGAATCATTAATTATCTTGCTGTAGCTAAATTAATTTTTGATTTTTCAATTTTTTTTCTCTAGGAGAATGTGTATATGTACAAGAGTAAATCTGTATGCATTATAAAATATTCTTACAGCTACCTGTTAGCAATATTGCTTTATTAACCTCATTTATCTTAATATTAATCTTAATTATATCATCCAGGCTATGATATGGCAGGAATGAGAGAACGAATGACTGATACAGGAATTGAAGTGAATGAAATGGAGGCGAATAGTATATTACAGAACCTTAATGTAAATACGTCTGTGGGATTGGATGGTATACCAGTTCGAGTGAATGAAGCGGCAAAGGAATTTTCAGTTCCCTTGTCCATATTGTTTAATTTTAGTCTCAGCTCTGGATTAGTTCCGAGAGGGGTGGAAAGAGGAGAAGATAGTTCCATTGCATAAAGGAGGTTCCAAGACTGCTTTCGTAAATTACCGACCGATCAACATATCAGGAATCGTTGTCAAGGTTTTAGAGATATTAGTCAAGAGCAAAATACAGGAATGGGTAAATGAAAATGGGATAATGTATGGAGGACAGCATGGTTTTGTGAAGGGTAAATCATGCCTCAGTAACTTGCTCACGTTTTAAAATACAGTGACGGCTAAACTGGATAAGGGTAATGGATTTACAGTGATACTGCTGGACTTTGCTAAGGCATTTGACAGGATATCACATGGAATTCTAATCAGTAAACTGCAGCACATGGGGATGGATATAGGGTTGGTGAGATGGATAGGAGGGTGGTTGAAGGAGAGATATCAGAGAGTTGTTTATTCAGGAGTGGAGTCCAAAAGAAGGCCTGTTACTAGCGGTGTGTCGCAGGGTTCTGTTCTTGCTATTTAATATATTCATTAATGATATAGGAAAGGATTTGAGGGGAACTGTTCATTTATTTGCTGATGATGCAAAGTTGGGTAGAGCAATAGTGAATGCACATGATGTCAAAATTGTGCAGGATGATTTGGATAGATTGGCAGTCTGGGCTAATGAGAATGGATGTCAGTTTAATGTAACAAAGTTAGCAGCAGTATATCACATTGGTGGAACTGTACTCCTGGAAGTTGACGAAGCCAGAGATTTGGCTGTATTGGTGGATAGGGAGCGAGTTGAAGTTTAGGGGCACATTGCAAAAATAGCTAAATCAGATCACTTGGTTAGTAAAGAATACTTTGACGAGCAGAGATAAGCAAGTTATTGTTCCTCTTTATCGAGCCTTGATAAGACCCCATCATGACTACTGGGTCACTGGATTTCTTCTTGATGGGGAGGAGGTAGAGAGGATCCAGAGGCGAGTGACCAAGATGATAGCTGGTCTATGGAATGAACCTTACGAGAACAGGTTGAAGATCTGTGGGTAACAGAAATTGGTTGATAGGCGGAAAAGGGGTGATATGATTGAGACATTCAAATTACGGAAGGGTTTTTACAAGATTAATTCAGAGGAAAGTTTTCAGAACAGGTTTGGTGATGGGAGAACTAGGGGCCATCCATGGAAACTGAGCAAGAGTGTAGTTAGTAAGGGTGTTAGAACTAGGTTTTTTACTTGGAGATGTGAATGAGTCGAATAAGCTGCCAGTTTATTGTGGGTACCATGACTGTAAATGAATTCAAAGCAAAGTGTGATAGATACTGTGTGCGAATGCCGAATAGTTGTTTTTGATATGATGTTTAGGGCCTCCCTAGATGAGTCTAAGGACTCCTTGGAGTTGCCCGTAATAATTTTTTTTGAACTGTAATAACATTTTATTTATGATCATACACAGTATTTACATATATACAATAAAGTATACTATTATATTTTCTGTTTAGTACAAAATGTAGAGGGCGGTGATTATTTTTAGATATAAATGTACATATTTTTTTTCAATATCAATATCATAGCTTATCATTATACAGCATATTTACATATACACTTTTTTTAATATCAGTATCTTCTTTATTGTTACACACCTTACTGACTGTTTTGTTACATAATCTGCAGTCTTTGATTATGAGGATTACGTGTAGATGAGTGAGGCATTTTTATTCCCCAACTTTTAAGCTTTGGGTTAGCTTTTATGAAGTGAGTGAGATTTAACCTTCACTATTTATGTTATTGTTACTGTTTGTGTATGGTGATTTGTGATGTGTGTATATTGGTGCTAATGGTATGTTAAGTTTGTTGGTATATTTTCCAGAGTTCGTGTTTTAATGTTCTGTAGTTATGTATGTGTTTTAAATTTCTTGGTAGGTTGTTGAGTTGCGTGGGTATCTGATGTGATCTCACAAAAGAACCGTATAAGTTATTGAATGGTGTAGGGAAGTAGAGAGTTGGTGTAGGTCGTGTTATACGATATATGTCTCTGTTGTTTTGTTTCGGTAGGTGATGTTGAAGTAATTCCATGTTAATGTTATGTAGTGTTTCAGGTTTTTAATGCTCAGGATTCTGTGTGTCGCCATGTGCTTGTCGGATATTGGTTGTTGCGTATAAGGTGTCCAAATCACTGTTGACAGAATTTTCCTTTGTAATATTTCTAATTTTGTTGGTGGCTGTTTGATGTGTTTGCATAGACTGTTATATCGTATCTCAATAGGGATTCACAGATACCGTGATGGAATAATGTCGTTTACTTGGAAGAGTTTTGTTGCGATGATCCAGAGTTTGATATGTAGGAATTCTATATGTTTTGTTCATTTAAGGTGGCAATCTGTGTAGAGACCCAGGTATTTTGCATGTGTTATAGGTTTGATTTCGGGACATTGGCAGGTAGTTTTGTTGTTAATGCAGCGGTATGTGTATCGTGTATCGATAGTGGTGCGGGGCGCATGATTCTTGGGTTGTGTATTATCAACATCTGTGTTTTGGTGCCATTCATTACAATTGCATTTTGGTAGAAATAATAATAATAATCTCAATAATGTTATTCTTTAAGAAGTCCATACCTTTTTCGTTTCCATGGTAAACTCTCTCTCTCTCTCTCTCTCTCTCTCTCTCTCTCTCTCTCTCTCTCTCTCTCTCTCTCTCTCTCTCTCTCTCTATATATATATATATATATATATATATATATATATATATATATATATATATATATATATATATATATATATATATATTATTCCTGATACCTCCAACCAAGGAGTCCGGAGACTCATCGCGGGAGGACACCTACAACTGTCTCAAGCACTACACCGAACCTCTACCACGAATCATCTCCATCAACGCCATATACCACCACAACTAGTATTTTTTTGTCTGTAAATTGCGTGTGTTCTGAAGGGCCGAGTTTCTGGGAGAAAAAACCCTGCTGCCTCCGTATGAGATCGGCTAACTCACCTTCGATTGAAATCGTCCAGATAAAGATTCCTCCCGTCGCGACGAGAATCGAACTTAGGCCTATTCCAATCGAAGGTGAGTTAGCAATATTCGGACACTTCTTTCCAGAAATTATTTCAAAGAAGATCGATGACAGTAAGTGTGCCTACATTTCATAAAAAAATCAAAAATAAATAAAAATAAAACATCGTTGAGATTGATAAAGCAATATTATTAAGTGCATATACGCAACGCATAACCCTAGAGAATAAAATTTTGAAAAAAATTAAAAATATTTAGCTATATCAAGATAATTAATGATTCACGACATCTGTGATTTAATTTTGGAGATAAAACAACATTCAAGATTAAGGATCTGCTGTAGTTGTTTTTTTTTTTTCTTTTACATTTTAAATCGAGATTGACTCCTCAGTCTCCAAGAGTTAGGTCTAAAACTAAAACAGTCTTACTTATTTATTCTCTTTGGGGAATAAAAATCGTTTGCGGATATTATTATTATTATTATTATTATTATTATTATTATTATTATTATTATTATTATTATTTCTTTTAAAAGTACAGAACTATTTGTAGTATTTAATGATATCAGATCCATTCCGTCACACAGTGGTACACTGGATTTTTTTTTTTCAAACAGCTGAGAGTTTATTTAATATTTTATGTGTAATTTCAAATTTCACAGATGCGAATTACTGCCGGTTCAGTAAATTTCTTGTTCATATGAAACATATATTTTCCACTCTCTTCTATGTCTGCTGCTAATACTTCTGCTTATCAAATGTTGATTGGATAGAGATGGGTAGCTTGAGGATAATGGATTCAATTTCACTGCTGTGAAATATTTTTTAAGTTATATTTTTTTTTCCTTATGTAAATTCTTCTTCAGACAAAGTAACGGATTTATATCATGAGATCCATAATAAGTCTTAAAATGATCGATCAGTTGATTATTGTTGACCACTTTATTCTATACAATGTGGCTATCAGTACACGTTCAACTTGTTTACTAGATGAAAAAATGAGCGGCGTATAATTGCGTCCCATAAACAAAATTCTTTTCCTCCACATTGTCATTGCTGTCCTGTATAAAATGATATAAAGGCTATATATAATTATGTAGACATCATACTCACAAATGATGTTAAAGAGAATGTGGGTACTTATTTTCAAAAGTGTTCAATTTTAGTTACTAGTGTTTATTAGAAATTATGTCTGGAAACTCGTTTTAGTGTCATGGCCGGCATAACAACCGGTAGCACAAAACCTGTTCGAACAGGCAACTTCATACGAATGCTTTTCTTTTTTAAATCTGAAACTAATTGTCGGGTATTTGGATTACATGGAACAGCAAGCATTGTAAACAGGCAAGACAGGTAGTGCCGGTTCTAGCAATTGTATTGTGTGATGAACTGTATATTTTAATCCTAAAGAAATAAAAAAGGAAATAAGTAAACACATAAATAAAAGCAAAAAAACGAACATTGAGATAAAAAAAGCTAAAATTGGCGATATGAAGATATCGCCTATAAGCTAATTAGTCAATTTGGCAGATAATTTTTAAATTGCAGAAGATCAGGACTTTCATGGCAATCATTTGCTCCAAAGCAACAACTCACATAACCGATCATTTTTAGTTCAACAGGAATTTTAGGATTTTTTTCCTTGATGACATTTGAATCATAATCATATATATCGTATCTTTTATCCTGTCCTTGTTAGTATGATTTGTTTCGGAAAAATTATCCTGTAATTTATGAGTAGCCCTGAATGTATTCATTATTCCCTTCTTTCCTCTTCTCCAATCCATTCGTTGGAAATGTTATTTGCATTCTCCCTACATTTACAGTACTCCAAAATGAGGTCAAACCAAGCTTTGCCCAGTGAAAAATTAAGTTTCGCTAGATTTCTCGATCCCTTCTCCGTCAGCATTTTTTTTTAATTCTTCGAAGGATATCAGGTGGCAAACGAAAAGTGATATTCAGTAATGTTCTAAATGTAAGTATTCTAAACTCACACGAAAAACAATCCATGGCGACTGAAGTATTTTAAGTTTATTAGCCGCCGGTATTTTTGAATTAGTATTCCAACTTGGCAAGTTTTATCATCTTGAACCATTTATTTTTATTTTTGTTATTTTTATTTTGGATCTTGACTTTTTTGATATTTGTTCTTGATTCATTTGATTTTTGATATTTCATCGTGATCTTTCTGATTTTTTATTTTAAATTTTGATCCTTTTTTTTGCTATTTGATCTTAATCTTTTTTCATTTTGATATATTCTTTTTAGATATATCAAAATGTCGATTTTTTTTTGTTGTTCTTTTTGATTTTCACTTTTCTTGATTTTTTATTACTTTGAATTTTTTGAAAAATCCCTAAGAATGTTTGAACTAGAACTACGATTAAAAAAAAAACTTCATTGGTGTATCATAAATTGGTTCAAAAAGAACAACAAAATTTTTTTTGTTGTTCTTTTTGATTTTCACTTTTCTTGATTTTTTATTACTTTGAATTTTTTGAAAAATCCCTAAGAATGTTTGAACTAGAACTACGATTAAAAAAAAAACTTCATTGGTGTATCATAAATGGGTTCTCTGCACTATTTTGTAATGCTGGGTACGGCGTTACAGTTGACCAGTTTGAAAGACTTCAGTTTAAATCTGGTCTAGGATAGGATAGGAACAAACTTTCATTTAAAATTCTTCTTTTAATTCACATAGGAAGGCGACAGCGTTTTTTCTTCCCTGAAATCTTTCATTCAACAATATAAGCAAACCTGCTGGAAAATACATGCAGTTAACAGATACAACATAATTTCTTCATAGTTCTTAGTAACTTTAACCTAAGCTATAATTCCAAAAACAACCTGACCAACACGCAATAGAAAGGTATTTTATGTTATTTAACTTTTTTACATATTTTATGATAGATTTTGTTTTTAATTATTTTATTTTCAATATTTCAAAAGTTTTAATGCTTTTTTAAATTAAGGCGTATCTTTTTAGTAAAAATATTTAAACTAAATTTAAGCTAAAAATGTTCTCCTTGCCTCAATCTGCAACGATTATGCCCTTTGGGCGCAAAAACTTGGATTATGATCCCATTTAAGGTAAAAAGTACTTTTATAAAGACTCTTTCAACTTTTTTCCTCATCTGGACATTCGTCTGTTTTTTTTTTCTTTCTTTCTTTTTTTCTTTTTTTTTTCTCATCCAGCAAGACAGACAAATTGGCCATCGAACAAATGCAGTTTACAAATTCAATACATATTAACAAATAGCAATTAATACTTCGGTAATAAAGCGATGCTGTATCTGTATCTATCCATATAAGTATTACAGCCGTTGTACCGTCATCATACGCTGATAATAATGATGAATTCTGTAATAATATAATAATGTAGTATGGGTGCCACTTCTGACAAGATCAAGATAAGATAAGGAATAGATAAGATAAAGAAGATAAGATAAGGAATCGTGACGTGATTGGTTGTTCAGATGATGGCGTCATTGTGTGCGTGACGTCATGAGTTTGGAATGTTTGGAATTTTTCTGGGGAACACGTGTGTGTGTGTGTGTGTGTGTGTGATGTCACGTTGTTTGTTTTGTTCGCGTATGGAATTGTGGGTGATGGTTAGAGATAATGACTCGTGTCATGATTGGGGGGGGTTAGTTTAAACCAAATAGGGGTAGGGTGAATGAGGGAAGCGACGTTAGTGTCGTAGATGTGTGTTGTTATCAGATGTAGATAAGTGACATAATTTGTTAGATGTAAATAAGTGACGTTATTGATTTGAATTGAAAAGGAAGATATATTAGTGGATAAGGATTCGTGGAGTGATTGGTGGGACACTTTAAACCAAATCACCCTACCCCTATTTGGTAGGGTGAATGGGGGGGAGCGACGCCAGTGTCATGGATGTGTGTTGTTATCAGATGAAGATTAGTGACGTTATTTGTTAGTTGTAAATAAGTGACGTTACTGTTTTGAATGGAAAAGGAAGATATATTAGTGGATAAGGATTCGTGGTGTGATAGGTAGGACACTTTAATCAAAATAGGGGTAGGGTGAATGAGGGAAGCGATGTCACTGTCATGGATGTGTGTTGTTATGAGATGTAGATAAGTAAATGGTTTGCGTATGGCATTGTGAATGATGGTTAGTGATAAGATATAGTATGGAATGTTGTTGGGGGACCCCATCTGTCAGTGACATGATGTGGTGTGTTTGCATATGGACTTGAGGGTATGGTTAGATATAAGGAATCGTGACGTTATGAGTTTGGAAATTTCTGGGGAACATATGTGTCAGTGACATCACGTGGTGATGTCTAGAATCTGTCAGTGACATGACGTGGTGTGTTTGGTTCACATATGCCCTTGTGGGTGTAGTTAGAGATAAGGAATCGTGACGTTATGAGTTTGGAAATTTCTGGGGAACACATGTGTCAGTGACATCACGTGGTGTTTTGGTTTGCCTATGGAATTATGGGTGATGTTTAGAGATAAGATATCTTGGAATTTCCCAGGGTGACACACATCCATCATTGTCGTCAATTTTGTCTTTGGTTGTCTACAGTTGGCAGTACTAATTTTCCAATATGTATGATATTTCATTCCTGTTATTGAATATGGGAATTCTTAGTTTAGACTCCAGAGTTGGCGGCAGCATTTAGACATTTTCTAAATAATTAATTATAGGTATCATCGCTGTCCCTCAAACACACTTTTATTTCTCATATACATAACTCTGCCAAATATTTGGATTTGTCTAAAATTTTAAGATCTTAAGCTTCATTACTTTTTCTAATTAATGTTATCTTTATTACAAAATGTTTGGCTATTGGAATTTTTAGTTTACAATCAAGAGAAAAATCAAACGGCATTTAAAATAAAATAAACAGAGACTTAAATGGACTATAGAACTTTTGTATGTAGTCTAGGAAATTCTAATGATAATTTTAACTTACAGTCTCTCCAGAATGGCTCTTCTGAATGCGAATGGATATTCCAAAATAGTTGGATTATAACCTTAATATCCACAACCCAATACACACAAAACACATTGGTTGAAAGAACGAAATTTCTGTAAATACTGTAACCTGAAATCTAGTTGACGATTTCTTTCTTCAGATGTCTGTCAGTTTGGTACTCTTGATTAATTTCATTCGCACTTTGCCTCATGCTATGTTTTCTCATGGTTTCTGTCCAAAATGACATCATACAATTGAAGAAACGCCATTTTGTTGAGGGTATATGTGACTTCCTGTTTTTGGAATTCTGGGTGATGGTTAGAGTATGGAATTCTGACAAGTGAAATTAGTTTTTTTTTTACTTTAAGGGATACACAAAACACTACAACACACATGCAAACATTTTTTTTTCTTTCTATCATGTTCACATTTTTTAAAATAATTAACTACTGGAATATCAGTTTCACTGCTTTTTTTCTTTCGCGATTTTCTTGTCAATAGGTTGTAGTTTAATTTCTTATAGGTTTCTGTCTGTTTTTCACGTGATTTTCCCCAATGTGGCACACACCTGTGAAACTTTATTCATTCTGATCATGGGGAAATTGTTACTGTAATAAAATTAATGCTTATATTTTTATTTTTTTTAAACCAATCTGGACAAACTAAAAAATTGGATAATAGAATCAACATGCAAATATCAAATATTGCTCGTCAAAGGAAGAGAAAAATCAAAAACATTAACGAGTTAATAGAGAGACCAGCTCTTGATTTAAATGAAATTGGATGCCCAAAACGTGAAAACATACCATGTACTTTTATATGTTTTTGGAAACAACGATAGGTTTTGTGTTTTTAACAATGCTCAAAAATATGTATATTGGTTTAAAAAAAATAATAATGTAACCCTTAATTTTACTACAGTAACAAATTCCCAATGATCACAAATGAAGAAACTTTCAGATGAGAGTCACATTGTCAAAAACCACATGATGGCAATTCCGCAACCATGGGAAGAACCTTTGAACATCAACGCATATTTAACAATAAGAAGATTAAGGAACAAAAAATAGATTGTATTTTTCATTTTATTTATTTTCTGTATGTTAGATTCAGTAAATATAATTTGTAAATAATATTTCATTCAAATAAAATGTGTAAATTTAAATGAACAAATGGGTGTCGTTGATGTGTTATGCAAATTTAAGTAAGACCATATATATATTTTTTTTTTCCTCGTGAAATTTCTTGTCACAAACTAACCAGAGACTTTGTTTTTTGAAAATCCACTCAGTGCATTAAAAGTCTTATTTGTTCCTGCAAGCCTTCAAATATTTCAAGAAACTGTGTCAACTCTTGAAAGCAAAAGAAATCGGGTATTAAATTAATAGCCAGAATTTTTAGTGGAGAAGATTTCAACTGAAAAGTGACAATTTTGTTACTATATCTGTAGATATCTCCACCAGACTAGAAAAAACAGTCATACTTAAAGTATGACTGTTAGAATTTTGTTATTTTACAAAGAGACAGTAGATAGAATCAAGAGATAAGGTATGCAATATGGAAGAAGAAGGTATTGTGGAAGAAACACAAAATGAGTATATATAACAACCAGTTGCATGAGAAGTACAAAGAGCAGGCGAGGAAGGTGACTAGCTTGATAAGGGTAGCAAAAATGCAGTATGAGCAGCAGTTAGCTAAAGCGGCCAAAAAAAATCCTATGGAGTTTTTTCGTTATGTCGCCAGTAGAAGAAAGAATGATTATGGTAGAGTGGGATTGATTGGTGAAAGCGGAGGAATAATAATCGCTGCGAAGGATATAGTTGAGATATTTAGCGAGCAATTTTTAAAGGTATTTCATTTTTGTGAATGTGACATCATGCAGAACTTGAAAGCAGTGGGAGAGGAGGAGGAGGAACTGTTAGTAAGTGAACAGGAGGTATATGAGGAATTGAATAGACTTGATATAAATAAGGTTGTGGGACTTGATGCTATTTCACCACGTGTCTTGAGGGAATGTGCCAGAGAGTTAACAACAGCTTTTGTATATGTTTTCAACATGAGTCTCTCACTGGGTCAAGTTCCAAAAGAGTGGAAAGAGGGTAAAATTGTTCCAATTCATAAGGGAGGTGATAAGAGTAAGGCTTTGAATTATAGACCAGTCTGTGTGTCTGGAGTTGTGGTCAAAGTATCAGAGAAGTTAGTTAGAAATAAAGTTCAGAATTGGGTTGACAACAGAAAAATACTCTTTGGTGGCCAGCATGGATTTACTAAAGGAAAATCGTGCTTTAGCAACCTGCTTACTTTTTATAATAAAGTGACAAATGTGTTGGATAAGGGTATTGCATATACAGCGGGATATTTAGATTTTGCAAAGGCGTTTGATAAATTGCCACATGACAAGCTGGTAATTAAATAAATTGGAATGGATGGGGCTGAACAGTAGATTGGTTCACTTGATTGGAGATTGGTTGTCTGATAGGTATCGCCGAGTTGTCTATGGAGGAGCGATATCCAAGAAGAGGAAAGTTACTAGTGGTGTACCTCAAGGGCCTGTTTTGGGTCCATTGCTGTTTAATTTGTATGTAAATGATATCTGGAGAGGTCTGAATGGTGATGTGCAGTTGTTTGCAGATGATGCAAAGTTGGGCAGAGCTATCAAGAGTAGTGTGGATGCTGTAGCTTTGCAAGAGGACTTGAATACACTGTCTGAATGGGTAAATAAGTGGGGATATCAATTCAATGTCTCAAAGTGTAAGGTTTTGAAATTTGGGAGGCAGAGATGGGATGTAAAGTACATAATCGGTGCGAAATATCTTGGAAGAGGTAGAGGAAATGAGAGATCTGGGAGTGATTGTAAACAAGGACCTAAAATTTCGGGGAAGTGTTACTAAAATAGTGAAGACAACACAGCGGATAATGGGAATGATGCGGAGGACATTGACTTGTAGAAGTAAGGATGTTATGGTTCCTTTGTATAAGGCTTTGATCAGGCCTTATATGGATTACTATGCACAGATCTTGTCACCTGGTTTTCAAGAAGATGAAATTGCGTTGGAAAAAGTTCAGAGGCGATTGACTAAGGTGGTTTCTGGTCTCTGGAATGTAGAGTATGAAAACAGATTGACAAAATGCAATTTGCAGAAGTTGGTGGATAGAAGGAGGAGGGGGGGATATGATTGAGACATATAAGCTGTTAAGTGGTTATTACCAGATTAACGTCGGGGAGGTTTTGCACAGAATGGGTGAGGATAGCAGGAGAACAAGAGGTCATTCCTGGAAGCTGTATAAGGAGGGTGTGAGCAAGGGAGTGAGAAGCAGGTTTTTTGCATGGAGAGTGATGAGTGATTGGAATGCTTTGCCCGAGAGTGTGGTGTGTGCAGAGACAGTGAATATATTTAAGGCACAGTATTATAAACTGCATGTATAACAGTGGACCTCCCACGATGAGTCGTTGACTCCATGGAGGTTTTAATAATAATAATAATAATAATAATAATAATAATAATAATAATAATAATAATAATAATAATAATAATAATAATAATATTTTAACCCATCACGTTACCAAAACTCTTAAAAATGTTTGGTGTAGAAAAAAAGGTGTCGTATACTGTATAAATAACACAAATACAAATTTGGGGGATGAGAATATAGGATAAATTAATGTTCATACATTAATATATCCTGTCTTTTAGATTTTAGACAAGTCTGTGATTAGCCATTCAAAACTTCTTCTGACGTCTTCATATGGATCCCAGGCTGCCCTTTCAAAGAGACAGGTGTACCATTAAGGTATACTTGTTTCTCAGGAGCTTCCCTATCTGTATTTCCATTGAGAACCATAATATTTTTTTTTTGCTAGGATTGATCTGAAATCTGTTCTTATTGATCTCGTTAGCTGTCTTAATTTTTTATACTTTTCTATGATCTGTCTAAGACAACGGATCTAATCTCTGGTACCCTTACCTTTCCTAAAACCTACTTGTTCCTCATCTTTGGCCTCAATCCTATTTAGAATGATCTTTAATAAAATTTTGCTTACATGTGAGATTAAACTAATAGTTCTATACATCTTGCAATTCTTTATATCTCCCTTCTTATGTAGTGAAATGAAAACCAACTTCTTCCTATGAATATGCTATGATCCTGTCTCCCATATCCTTGTAATCAATCTATGAAACACTCTTATCCCTCCATCCCCTGAGACCTTAATTCACTCTACTGGAATTCCCCCCCCCCTGCACCCAGGGCTTTATTATAAGCTATTTATCTTCTCTTTCAACTTCATGTCTAAGAGGGGACAAGCATCTCCAAATAAAAATTTTCCCGGTGAGAGGGCTCCTCCAAATTTTCTTTATCATCTCAGCTGTACAGAGAGAATAAAGAAAACAAAAACTCCTCACAGTGTTCTTTCCGTCTGTTTTTGACTTCCAGTACTTTCTGTTAGTAGTGTTCTATTTCTGCCTTTGATGATTCAGTTTGGGCTCAAACGTGTGCTTTAGGTCACGAACTAAATGAAACATTCTTTTATAACTATGCCTCCTGATTTGGAAATGCATCTCTTTAAATTTGTTAGTATAAAATTTTCCTTTTCCTGCCTGATAGTACTTCTGACTTCTCTATGTAATCTCTTATGCTCTTCAGTTCCTGAGTCTCTATGTTTCTCCAACTGCTTTCTCTCGATTAGTTCCCATGTTGAAATCTGATATCCATGGGTCTCTTGGTCTTCTAATTGAGACGAGATACTTCTTCTCTGTATCCTGTATTATAGTCTTAACTTTTTCCCAAAGTATTTCAGGCGAGTTCTCCTGACTAGTCTCCAAAGATTCATCCAACCGAGTTGATGTTTCTTCTGTGAACCCACTAGGAATTACTCTGATATACAGTCTAGGGGACATGCCTGACTTGGAATTTCGGAGTCTTGGTCTTATGTTGGCATTTACTAGCTGATGGTCTGTACACAGTCTACTCCAGGACAAGTATGGCCATCAGAGATGTTGTCTTCCGCTGTTGGAGAACCAGGATGTAATCAATTTGATGCCTTGACCTATCAGTGTTAGATGTTTAGGTATAAGTCCATCGTCGATGTTTCTGGAACCAGGTATTGGTAATAACTAATCTGTTAGCATGGGCAAAATCCAACAGTCTCTCACCACTGGTGTTACTTTCACTCAGACTATACATGCCACACTCAAGCCTAAACTGTCATACTGATTCCCATTTTTTGCATTAGCGGGATTATAATAATAAGTGCTCTTGCCTGA